>NC_080676.1:90561719-90864750 GCF_030445035.2 Dasypus novemcinctus
CCCATTCCCCAGGGAAGGTAGCAATTATTATTATCCCTACTTGACAACCAACTGTGGGAAGCTAGGCACAGAGGTTGTTTCCTGAAAATACTACGTCATGTGCACTGTTTTTGCCTTCCAGTGGGCACCACTGACCTCTCAGGATCCCCATTTAAGTTAAAGCACATTACTAAGAGAACTCAAATTTCTGTTTACTAAGTGTCCAGTAAAATTACATTCTCCTCAAATGCATGAAACTTGGACATATCCACTCTAAGCCTTTCCTTAGCAAATCCTGTTAGAAATCATTACTAGCTACAGAGAAGTATTTTACATTACATGGTACAATTTGTTTTTTTTGCATGGACAAGAATTATTGTTGATTTTTAAAACTATAACCTTTAATATGAGCATATTACTGGGTTTCTAAGATCATTTTTAGTTTTCTAAATATAAAGATAAGTTCAACTTTGGGTAACCACCATTGAATACCAAAATATGCAAGTATTTTCTCAGAAAAAAATTATCTGAACAAAAAGCAACATGATCCTAATGCCAACATTGTTTTCACTACTTTGGGTTTAGAGTACTGATAGTGTCCATCCCACTTTCTGCCTAAAAGATTGTTTACTAATTATTAAGATTCATTAGCTTTTAACTAAAAAACAAAGACTGACATCTTAACAAAGAAATAATTATGTACAGTATTTTACATTTACTAAAATAATCCAAATTTAAAGTTGAGAGTAGTATTAGGATTCATTTCTAATTCTGAAAAAAATGAAGTATTTTATACTAGAGGTAGGACTTCAGCTAATTCCCTTGACCATCTGCAAATTTTCATGGCCTGCTGTGTGAAAAAGTAAAGCATTTCTCTCTGTGGAAGAGATGAGCAATTCTTTGCAGAATGTTTGAACTTGGTATTATATTTGATAATAAGTTGATGTTTGCCCAGCTACAATCACAGTTTTTTAAAGCAGAATTATGCAAACGTGTGAAATATATACTACAAACCCACAAAAAGTCCCCCCACTTGCAAAATCTTCACCAATCTCACATTTATCGAATGCAACCACTTTCCTACTAAAAAGATCTTTCCATACACATTCAATCTGTTTTTTCCCTCATTTTATTAGGTCTTTGTTTAGATTTCACTTCATCATTGAGAACTTCTGTAACTACCCACACCCCATATAAAAGAACGGCCACACACACACTCCCTATCCATTAATTTGCTTTATTTTTTTTCCATTGCACTTACCATCTGACATGTTATGTGTTTATTGTCTTTCTTTGCTCCACTAAAATGAAAGTTCCATTAGGGCAGGCAGGGACCTATTTTTTCACTGCTGAAAGCCCAGTACCTAGAACACTGTATGCCATAATAGTGGGTGCCATATATTTGTACTTTTTGTTGTTGCTGATGTGCTTCATCCTAGTCATAGTTAAAACAAATATAAATTTCTTATTTTAGGTGGTTTAGGTGATTTATTTATTTTACAAAACTTGATTTACCTGAGAATCATTTTGGAACTGCAGGATAGAATAAAAGGATTATTTGGGGGGAAAAAGAATTAGAGTTCTTTCCCAAACCTACAGTGAAAACAAACATATATTTCGCATAGCTGTCTAAACCCTAACTCTATTTATAATGTACAACTCTTTTGTAGGGACTCAGGATTCCACAGAAGACAGTTTAAGAAACTTATATTCAGACAGAAAGAAGAGCTATGCCATAGCATTATGGTAGGTTAAATAAAGGGACATTAATTTAACAAGATGATTGAACATCTACTGTGTACTGGATTCTTTGCTAGGTGTTATGAATGGAAAAAAAATGAAGCCTGACCTGAAAGTGATAAAGAACTATATTCTTGCAAACAATGAAGGGATTTACAGTGTAGAGAGTAGAGGAAGAGTTCCTGAAAGAGACTGAGAAGACTTGATAGCAGAGAAAACATTTGAATAGTCTTAAAGAATAACTAGGAGTTTTCCACATGGATGAGGTAGAAGCAGCAGAGGGAATAGGGGAATGACAGATGGAAGTTACAGAGGCATAAGAGTCTGGAAATGGTAAGTTCTTCTGGGTTGCTAGATGGGTAATATGCAAAGGGGGAATTAAGGAAAAAGATAAAAATGGCATTAGATGAGTAGGCAGGAATTTAAAACCTTGCAAAAAAGTTTAGATTTTATTTGGTAAATCATGGGTAGCACTGAAGAATTTTAAATAGAGGAATGACAAGATTAGATTTTCTAGAAAAGCCAGTGTGAATGTGAGTATAGACCAATTGTGAGAGGATAGGGGAGAATTATAGGCAGAAATATTGAAAGTCTGAACTTGACCAGTGATAAAGGGGATGGAAAGGAGTCAAAGGATTCAGGAGATTTTTAGTATTTTAAAACAAAATAGTTTATTTCCAGAATGGTTTGTATATGGTATGAATAATGGGAAGACAACAATATGCAACTGAGGGAAGCAGGAGGCAAAAGACACAGAAGCAAAGTGATGGAAAAGGGATAAAAAAGAGAAGCATTGTCAATATTCAATACATATTTTGTTTTTTTGTTTTTTTTTGTTTTTAAAGATTTATTTATTTATTTCTCTCCCCTTCTCCCCACCCCACCCCCCCCCCCCCCCCGGCCCCAATTGTCTGTTCTCTGTGTCTGTTTTTTGCTGCATGTTCTTCTTTGTCCACTTCTATTATTGTCAACGGCACAGGAATCTGTGTTTCTTTTTGTTGCGTCATCTTCTTGTGTCAGCTCTCTGTGTGTGCAGTGCCATTCCTGGCCAGGCTGAACTTTCTTTTCGCGCTGGGCGGCTCTCCATACAGGGCGCACTCCCTACGCGTGGGCCTCCCCTACGCAGGGACACCCCTGCGTGGCAGGGCACTCCTTGTGCGCATTAGCACTGCACGTGGGCCAGCTCCACACTGATCAAGGAGGCCCAGGGTTTGAACTGCAGACCTCCCATGTGATAGATGGACACCGTAACCACTGGGTCAAGTCAGCTTCCCTCAATATATATTTTGAATGGAAGGCAGGGAGGGAGGCTAAAGAAAGTGTAGCCTTGTAATGGTTTTGCCTTTAGATTTAACTGAATTTAAGAAATCTGGTGTCTGTTTAGGTTTAGTACAATGAAGAGCCACTTTTCCCACTTTGACTATTTCAAGGGATACATAGTTTCCCAATCCTGCATGACAAGAAAGCAAGTGGACATAGAATAACACACAGCGAATGGACACAAAGAGCAGACAACGGGGAAGGGGAGAGAAATAAATCTTTAAAAAAAAAAAAGCATATTCCATTTCCATGGATTGGAAAACTAAATATCATTAAAATGTCTGTCCCATAAAAATTATATATATATTTTTTACTGAACTGGAAAAGCCAATTATGTAATTTATTCAGAAGGGCAAGTGGCCCCAAATAGCCAAAAGCATTGAAAAAGGAAAAGAAAATTGGAGAACTCATGCTACAGGACTTTAAAGCCTACTACAAAGCTACAGTGGTCAAAACAGCATGGTATGGGCACAAGGACAGACACACTGACCAATGGAACCAAACTGAGATCTATATCTGCTATAGGTCCATGCATATACAGCCATTTGAGAGATGTAGCTCAAATGGTTGAGCACCTGCTTCCCATGTATGAGGTCCTGGGTTCAATTCTGGTCCCTTCTGAAAACAAACAAATGAAAAAACCAACTCTCATTGGGGAGCAGATATAGTTCAGTGGTTGAGCACCTGCTTCCCCTATATGAGGTTCTGAGGGCCTGAGTTCAATCCCTGCTACCTCCAAAATAAATTTTTAAAAAAAGAAAATAAATTGGAAGATTCATGGTACCTGACTTTAAAACATACTACAAAGCTACAGTGAAAGGAAATGCCCTTAGTAGTAGGAAATGGTTTCATAAACTTTACACCCAAAGCACAAGCAATGAAAGAAGAAATAGATAAATGGGACCTCCTCAAAAAAAAATTTAAAAATTGTGCTTCAAAGGTATTTGTTAAGAAAGTTAAAAGGGGAAGTGAATGTGGCTCAAACAATTGGGCTCCCATCTACCCTATGGGGCATAGTGGGTTCAGTTTCTGGGACCTCCTGGTGAAGGTGAAATGGCTTGCACCAGGGAGAGCTGGCCCACGCCACAGAGGAGAGCTAGCTGATGACATGGAGGAAAGCTGGCCCGCACTGTAGAGAGCTGGCCCGTGCTTCGAGCAACAAGATGACTCGACAATAAAAAGAGACACAGAAGAAAGACAATGAGAAACACAATAAACCAGGGAGCTGAGGTGGCTGAAGAGATTGAATGCCTCTCTCCAATGTCAGAGGTCCCAGGATTCGTTACCAGTGCCTCCTAAAGAGAAAACAAGAAGAGAAGACAAGCAGACACAGAAAAATGCACAGTGAATGGACACAGAGAGCAGACAGTGAGTGGAGGCAGCAAGGGGGGAGGATAAATAAAATTAAATCTTAAAAAAATTAAAAAGAAAGAAAAATGAAGCTTACTCAATAGGACAAAATACCTGGGAACCACTTCTCTGATAAGGGTCTAATATCCAACATATATGAAGAAATCCTATGTCTCAAAAATAAGAAGACAAACAATCCATTTACAAATTGGCCAAGAGATTTGAATAGACACTTCAGTAAAACACACATGAAAAGATCCTCTTCATCACTAGATATTTTAGAAATGCAAATCAAACCTGTAATGAGATATCATCCTACCCTTACTAGACTGGTCGAGATTAAAAAAAATTAGTAAAAAATGAATAAATAGTCAGTTTGCTTGTAGCATGTGGCAAAATGCAAGAGGAAAAATATAAGCTGAGAACTAAACTGCTGGGCACAAAGAAACCAGAAATTGATGACTTGGGAAAATCTGAGCTTCTGGAAAGCAAGCCCTCAAAGGATAGTGCCCCATATGAGGACTTAACTAAACTTGGAACTTGTAAGTCAGAATTGCAAATGCAGTTATCCAGGAAGCACTTGTGGATAACTTGTCTTGCTGTCTACAGATTTGGATCCCTGTTTCTTCCATGCTTTTTGTGAGCTCTATATGAATGAAACCACTGTCAGCTTGAGCTAAAAGAAAGGGAGATACTGAAGGGAAAATGTCTTCAAGAGGAAACCAATGGAAGCTGAGGTTTGGACTTGGAACATTTTCTCTGGCCAGGAGAGGTACCATACCCATATGTGCAGAAAGGGTGAGTTTTTCCTGGCATTTGACGACAGTGTATCTTCCACCTATTTTTCAGGAGAGTTTGGCTTCCCCAGGCTACAGAGAGAGTGGAACCTATTCCCCAGTGTTGGGGGGAGGTAGGTCACCACCCCACTGCTCTGAAGGGTTTGGGCCTATTCCCCATGTATTAGAGAGAATGAAGTTGCCACTGCACTGTACTCAGGGGATCAAGACTGTATCCCAAAGACTGGGGAAAGTGAAGTACAGAGCTCTGCCACCCAGATGCTTGATAAAGGTAGAACTGAGAAAACGACTTCCAGTCAAGTCCTAGAAGGGGTGGGCCCCCATGCGGCCCTGAAGAGAAGATATTCTAGAGATGATGCAACACTTTGAAATCTAATGGAGTATGCCCTGCAGATTTTCAGAACTATTTGGGACCTGTAACCCCTGTTTCCCTCCCAATTTTTCCTTATGTTAATGCAAATGGTTATCTATGTCTGTCCCTACTTTGTGTACTGGAAGCAGATAACTTATTTTTTAAGGCTTCAAAGGTCTATAGCTAGAGGGAAATGTTGTCCCAAGACAAACTGCATGCCTGTAACTGATTTTTATTTGATTTTGTACTTAGCATGGCTACTGATGATTTAAGGCTTTTGAAAAATTGTGATGTAATGAACATATTTTGCATATGGAAAGAACCTGTGACAGTTTGAAATTCTTTTATGAATCCCCAAAAGAGAAGGATTATGTTTTAGACATCAGTGAGACATGACTCACATTGAGTCTCCACCCTCTTGCTGGGTGTGATATAAACAGAGACACAGGACAAGGAAGTGGCCATATTTGACCCTGCAATCTGAGAGAAAGGACTCCAGCTTCAGTCACAGGTAAGCTGCAAGGAGATCCCAAGAGGCTCAAAAAGCTGAGGCCCAGAGAGAGATGACCCATATGCCTGATAGCTTGAAACTGAACTCAGGAAGAAAGAAGAGCTTGTGAGACTAATAGAGGAAGCCCTATGCCTGGTTACCCATAGCTGAGCATCTGGGAGTTGGTAGATTCTTGAGGGGAAGGCAGAGACCTTGGCAGAGATTGGTAGCCATCTTGCTTTGCCAAATGACTGGACAACAGGATCAGTAGTAGATGACTTTGGTGAGAAATAACCTCTGATAGTGCCTTGATTTGTACATTCCATGACCTCAGAACTATAAGCTTTTACCCCAAATAAATTCCCTTTATAAAAGCTAACCCATTTCTGGTACTTTGCATCAGCAACCTTAGGCAAACTAAAACATTGTCTAATCCAAAAAGATATTCAATAGTCACTCTCACACCTCAACCCAGAGAAATGCACCTAGGCAATAAAATGTTATATTAAATGCTCTGGAGCCACACTGCCTGGGTTTCAGTCAAAATCCTCTACTTTGTGACTTTGGGCTAGTTATTGATTCTCTCAGTTTACTCTTGAGAAAATATAAGAAATACTTATTTCTTCCTCAGTGCTATTTAAGGATAAAATTAGTTTATGTAATGACTTTAAAATAAGCCTGATACATAAAGCCTACTACATGTTTTACTATTATAATTACTTTTTTATGTTGTATTTATTTTTTAATTCATTTTTTTAATATTACATTCAAAAAATATGAGGTCCCCATGTACCCCTCACCCCCCTCACCCCACTACTCCCCGCATAGCAACATTCTCCTCCATCATCATGACACATTTATTGCATTTGGTGAATACATCTCTGAGCATCGCTGCACCTCGTGGTCAATGGTCCACATCGTAGCCCACACTCTCCCACGTTCCATCCAGTGGGCTATGGGAGGACCTAAAATGTCCAGTAACTGTCCCTGCAGCACCACCCAGGACAACTCCAAGTCCCAAAAATGCCTCCACATCTCATCTCTTCCTCCCATTCCCCACACCCAGCAGCCACCATGGCCACTTACTCCACACCAATGCCACATTTTCTTTGATTACTAATCACAATAGTTCATGAATAGAATATCAGTAAGTCCACTCTAATCCATATTCTATTCCTCCATCCTGTGGACCTTGGATTGGTTGTGTCCATTCCACATCTATATCAAGAGGGGGCTTAGATTCCACATGGATGCTGGATGCAATCCTCCTGCTTTCAGTTGTAGGCACTCTTGGCTCCATGGTGTGGTGGTTGACATTCTTCAACTCCATGTTAGCTGAGTGGGGTAAGTCCAATAAACCAGACTGTATGAGCTGAAGTCTGTTGAGGCTCAGGGCCTGGCTATCATATAGTCAGTCCAGAGATTCAGATCCCCTGGGTATATCTTAAACCCCAGCACCAGCTACAATTCTGGTAAAGTAACAGGAAAGGCTTGTGAAAAGAGTATAATTACTTCTTTAAACATATTTTAGGAAACTTCATATTAATCAATATGAATAGAATTTTTATAAGGCTATGTCTCCAACAATCCAATTGACATCTTGAAATAAGGTTCTCTTAAGCTCCGCCTTCTAGTAACAAGATTCTGTATATCAATATCATTCTTTGTTGCTTAGAAATCTCTGCAGCTTACCTCCTGTGGTAAGTGGAGTAATAGCCTCTGAAAATGTCCACATCCTAATCACAGACCTTATGAATATGTTAGGTTACATGGTGTTTTAGTTTGCAAACTGACCAAAGCAATATATCAGAAATGGGTTGACTTTTATAATAGGGATTTATTAACTTATAAATTTATAGTTCTGAGGCTGAGAAAAATGTCCAAATCAAGGTATCAGGTGATGCTCTCTCCCTGAAGACTTGCTATTGGCAATCCTTGACCCATCTGTCATACGGGAAGGCACATGGCAGTGTATCCCTTCTCCTCCAGGTCCTGTTACTTTCAGCTTCCTGGTTTCTGTGGCTTCTTCTCTCAGCTTCCATGGGTTTCTTTCCATCCTTCTCTTCATATTCATCCATTTATAAAGGACTCCAGTAAGAGGATTAAGATCCACCCTGGGTCATTCCTTACTGAACTAACCAATCAAAAGAAGGTTATACTCACTGTAATGGATTAGCCCTAAGGACATGATTTCCTGGGATCCATAAAAGCCTCAAACTACTACACTCCAACCTTGGGGCCCCAAAACAACATGTTCCTTCTATCTGCAAATACCTTCATTCCATTACAGTAATTCAAAAGAGCCTTAAATCATTTCAGAAACAATAATAAATACAAAGTCTCATCTAAATCAGTTATAGGTGTGGTCTGTCCTTGGGCAAGATTCCCCTCAGACTATGGACCTGGGAAACAGAGCAATTTATCTGCCTCCAATATATAAAGAACGAACAGTCATAGGATAAACATTGCCATTGCTATAGGGAGAAATTGGAAGGAAAACAGGGGCCACATGTCTCAAACAGTTCCGAAACCTTCCAAGGCATACTCCATTAGATTTTAAGTCTGGGAGTTATCTATGGAAGCATGGTTTGTCATCCTTGGGGCCTGATGGAGCAGGAGTCTAACTCATTCCAAGGACTTTCCAAGCAGCCATATTCTTGACTCTACCCTCATCAAACATCAGGGTGATGGCCAAACTCTAAGCCTCACCCTCTGAAAACACTGGGTTGGGGACCAGACTCTCCTGAATCCCCAGGAAATATGATCCACCCTCTCTGAAGCCTAGGGTGGCAGTACTCTTCCTGAACAATGGGGCAAAATACCTACCCTCTTCAAGTATTGCCCATACTCACCCATTCCACATACATGGGTGAGCTCATGCTCCTGAACCAAGAATATATCTTCAGTCCAGATCTCAGCTTCCTTGGTTCTACCATTGAGATCACTTTTTCTTCAATCTGTCCCTTTTCTTTCCCTTTAGTCGAAGCTAGCAGTAGTTTTATTCATGCAGCTCTCACAAAAAACTTATCAGATTTGCATGCAGCACATAGGGATCCGAGCCATCAGACAGTAATATCTTCCACACATCCTTCCTGGATAACTGCATTTCCAGTCCTGACTTGCATTGAAATGGTTGATTGGTTCCATGTTCATTTAAGTCCTCACATGGGGCACTAGTCTCTGAGGACTCATTTTTCAGAAGCCCAGAATTTCCCAAGCTATAAATTTTTGGTTTCTTTTTGCCCAGAAGTTCAGTCCTCAACTTATCACTTTCATCTTGCATTTTACTATAATCTGCAAGGAGAAGTCAGACTGTACACTCCACATTTGGTCTGGAAATCTCCTTAGCTAAATATCCAAGTTCATCACTTTCAAATTTTGCTTCCTGTCCAACGTCAGAACACAATTTTGCCTCAGCTTCTGTGGGTTTCTCTCTGTCCCTCTCTTCATATTCATCCCATTTATAAAGGACTCCAGTTAGAAGATTAAGACCCACCATGGGTCATGCCCTACTGAAGTAACCTAACTGAAAGAAGGGCCCCCTACAACAGGTTTACACCCACTGGGATGAATTAACCTTAAGGACATGATTTTCTGGGCTCCATAAGTACCATAAACTGCCACATCTGGCAAAGGGGAATTAAGTTTGCAGAATGGAATTAAGGTTGCTAATCTGCTAACCTCAAAATAGGGAGATTTAATCCTGTATTATTCAGGTGGACTCAATGTAATCATAAGAATCCTTTAAAGTGGAAAAAGAAGGCAGGAAAAAAGTGTCAGAGGGAACTGACTACAGAATAATGGTCAGAGAGATGCAATGTTCTTGGCTTTGAAAATGGAGGAAAGGGGCAATGAGCCAAGGAATGCAGCAGCCTCTAGAAAGTGGAAAGGATGAGGAAATGCATTTCTTTCTACAACATTCAGAAAGGAGTACAGTCCTACCCACAACTGATGTTAACCCAGTTAGAACCATTGGAGATTCCTAACTGTATTAGTCAGCCAAAGGGGATGCAAAATACCAGAAATTTGTTGGCTTTCATAAAGTGTATTTATTTGGGGTAGAACCTTACAGTTACCAGGCCATAAAGCATGAGTTACTTCCCTCACCAAAGTCTGTTGCCATGTGTTGGAGCAAGATGGCCGCTGATGTCCGTGAGGGGTTCAGGCTTCCTCTTCCACTTAAGGCTCTTGGTCCCAACTTCTTCCAATATCATCTGTAGTCTGGGTTAATCTTGTCTCTCTCCCAGGGCTTGTTTCTCTCCAGGCTGAGCTAGTCTGCTCTTTCCACAAGGCCAGCTGTAAACTATCAGGCAAATGGCTTGTCTCTCTTCCTGGAGCCTCTGCTGTGTCTAATGGAGCCTTCTCTCTTTCCTCACATATCTGCTTCTCTGTGTTTTTACTTCCCTGGGCTCCAGCATTAAAACTTCAACTAAGTCCTCTGCCATATTGTTTTCTCAGTGAGTTCCTGCTCACCCAAGGGGTGGGGACTCAGCATCCTACTGACTGGACCAATCAAAGCCCTAGTCATAATTTAATCAATTAAAAGTGAAAGCTCTGAATTCAATACAATCTAAGGGTATCACTAGCCTACAGGGACAGACCAGTTTACAAACAATCAGTATTTCTTTTTGGAATTCATCAATAATATCAAACTGCCATACTAACAGAACTATTATTACATTTGTGTTTTTGTAAGCTATTGAGTTTTTAGTAATTTGTTACAGCACCAAAAGAAAACCAATATATTTCCTAACCCCCTTACCTTCAACACTTTAGGATCTTAACAAAAAACTCAGCATTATTTCTAACCAACCTTATCTAGTGTGCCTCAACATTACCTTAGGCCCACTCCATTTCTGAGTAGCCTTTGTTTTCTTCACAAGACACTACAGAATCCCTGTTTTCCTATACGTATATCTTGGCCTTAAACATTCCTATCTCTTCAAACTGACTGAAATATGGACTTCCTCTTAGAATTTAAGATCTTTTACAGTCTTTTCTAAAGAAGGCTTCTGTTTTTTCCATTTCCTTTAGTCCATGTTGCCTGGAATAGGGTTTGGTTATTTATTTCTAGGCCATTGTTCTATAGCCTTCATTCAACAGTCTTTCCTCTTTTGAATCTCTATATACACTTCTTTATACTGATTCTTCTTAAAGTCCTTGACAATATTGGTATTTTCAACCTCCTGTGGGCCTTCAGTCTCAGTGGGAATTTCTTATTTAAGAGCTTTTTCTAAACTAAACTAAACTAAACAGTGTCCTGTTGTTCTACTAGTTTATAATCACTGGTGAATTTATTCTGTCTTTTTTTTTTTTTCTCTAACATTTATCTCCAAATCCATTACTCCTATTCTGACATTTCTGCCTCCCTATCCAAACTGGACTTCAAGGTAAACTTTTCAATAATGCACTCACCAGCCCTTGTCTGCTTTGCTAACCCTCACTAAAGACTGTTAGCATTCCTGCCATAGATGAAGAATTGCTTAATAAAATGTCAACAGAGCACCAATTATAATTCCTGAAATTTCATGGTATCAAACATCCTCTTGGGTTTCAAAACTACTCAACAATCCTTTTCTATTTTTTTCCTTTTTCTTCCCCCTTCCCCCCGATTAACAAGTCTTTTAGTCATCCTTATTGAAGCCCTTACATTTACTGTTCCATTTCTTTCCTTTCTCCTCAACCCTTCATCCTCTTCTGTAGCCCATACACTTGCATTATATTGTTAATTCCTTGAAAAAAATTGAAGCCCTCCTAGATAAACTTCATCATTTGCCTTCTAATCCAATTTACGTTGCCAACCTCTCTTGCTCAGCAATACTTTTAAGTTCAGTGACATTCACCTCCACCCTCTCTCCCAAACCAGATCCCATGGATTATCATATTCTAGGCAGTTGAAAAATGAGGATATAGATATTACCCAACTCCTTAAAAAACAAATTAAACACTTTCAGTATTAAAATTCTTAAAATCCTGTTTCAGAAGCAGGAACCCAACTTCAAGATAACAGATTACCAATGGCCTCTCTACCTTTGAGTCTGTAAAATGTGCAAGATTAAAAAAAAAAAAAAAAAAAAGACTGGAGGAAATCTTTGCTTTCTAACTTCCTTGGTCTTTTTTATACCTAGCCATCACACATTTCATAAAAATTCTATTTAATTTCTTAAATTTGTCTTTTCTTCTCTGTTTCAATAACTAACTCCTTGATTACTTTAATTTCTGTGAAATATGCTCAAATGAAAAAATCTCTAGGCACTCACACTTTTAATACAACTTATCCAAAGTTGTCAATCTCTCTATACATGAGTGAAATCCTTAAGAATTGACCCTTTTGCCTAATGATAAAATAACCTTGCAGAAATATTCAATGTTTTGTCCCAGGAGGGATTATTCAAAATGAATGAAGGAACTATCGTTATGAAAACTATGCTAGCAGATATATTTCATTTATTCAGCAAATTTATTCCACACCTACTATGTTCTGTGCAGTGGAGATGCAGCTTGAGCAAGATAGGTAATTCTCTTCAATAACTTTTCAGTTTAGCAGGGGAAGCAGATATTAAATGAGTAAGTGTGCAATTTAATTATTTAGCCACAATTCTATTAATGTTATGAGGAAAGGCACAGGAGCCTGGAAGAGTATATACAGGAGGACCTAGATTAAAAAGTGGTGTCAAAGAAAGCTTCCTTGAAGAACTGTCATTTAAGCTAAGACTCAAAAGATAAATTGATAGTAACCATATAAGGGTGTAACCATGTGTGTGTATGTGTGTGTGTGTGTTTTAAAGTGTTCAGTGTAAAGACCCAGAGTTTGGTCAACTTGAAAACTTAAAATAGGAGCATGTGTCAGTTATGTATCTGTAGCTCTCAGCTCCATTCCTGACCATTTGTGTTCTCTGAATCACAGGTTGGAAGCTTGAAAACTACATTTTGTAGAGTCCTATCAGCTCATTTCCTGTTATTTTCTGCCACTTTGCAGCACTGGCAGGGCATTAGAAGATAAGAGAAATGAAACAGCAATTTTTATTTTCTGCTTCAGGTGAAGTTTCTGGAAGCAGCAAAAGATTTAGAATCAATAGAACTTTTAACAGCTTCTGTAGAACAGCAGGTGCCTGAGTAGTTACAACAGCAGCAGGAACAGGCACAGTCCCTCCAACATATCAAAGAGAAGTCTGCTTTTCTGACTGGACACTGAGTAATACAGAAGAGAAGAGTGGCATAAGAACCAAAAGAGATAGAAAGGTGCCCCCAAAAAGCAGATTATTATGGTCATGTTAGGTATTTTAGCCTCCATCCTAACAGTAATAGGAAGCCGTTGGAGGATTTTCAATAGAGGAGCAAAATAAATTTTCTGCTTTTGAAAGAATGGATTAATGAGAAAGAATAAGAGAAAATGCAGGGAAGCAGATGTGGCTCAACTGATAGAGCATCCACCTACCATATAGGAGGTCCAGGGTTAGGACCTCCTGGCCCATGTGGTGAGTTGATCCGTGTGCAAGGAGCACCATGCCACACAGGGGCACCCTACAAGCTAGGAGTATGCCCCATAAAGAGAGCCGCCCCTTGTGAAAAAATAGTGCAGCCTGCCTGGGAGTGGCACCACACACTCGGATAGCTGATGCAGCAAGATTATTCAACAAAAAAGAAACACAGATTCCTGATGCTGCTGAGAATGCAAGCAGACACAGAAGAACACACAACAAATGAACACAAGAGCAGACAACATGGGGAGGGGGGAAGAGGAGAGAAATAAATAAAATAAATCTTAAAAAAAAAAGTAAATGCAGGCATCAGTTAAATGTATATAGCAATTCAAGCAAAAATTATGGTAGTTGGATCCAAAATGATGAAAATCTATAAGGTGACAGACTTGAGATAGAATTGATAGAGCTTCAGAATTTATTTGATTTAGGGTGTAAGAAAGATGAATGATGATTCTAAGGTTTCTGGCATAATCACTGTGCAGATGGTGATGTTAGTCACTGAGTTAAGACAACTTTAGGGGAATCTCATTATTTTGAGTTTGAGGTACATAGGAGATACCTAAATAAATATGTTGGTCTGTTAGAGAAATAAATTTAGAGGTGATTTAACAAATTGTATTTTTTATATGATTTTGTATTATCTTTTTAAAAAGATACATAAGTCACACAAAGTGTTATATTAAAAAATAAGAGGTTCCCATGTATCCCATTCCCCACACCCCCATTCCTCCCACATCAACAACTTCTTTCATTAGTGTGGCACATTCATTGCATTTGATGAATGCATTTTGGAGCACTGCTAGACAGCATGGATTATAGTTTATGTTATAGTTTACACTCTTTCCCAGTCTGTTCAGTGGGTTATGGCAGGATATATAATGTCCTGCATCTGTCCCTGCAACATCATTCAGGACAATTCTGAGTCCCCAAAATGTCCCCATATCACACCAATATCATACCTCTTTTTCCCTCTCCCTGCCTTCAGCAATTCCCATGGCCACTGTCTCCATATCAATGATATAATTTCTTCCATTGCGAGAATCACAATAATTCTATAGTAGAATACCAGTAAGTCCACTCTAATCCCTAGGTGGAGGTGCTCCTGAGGGCTATGGAGACACACAGGGCCTACGGTCATGGCAGATGGCTCTGGAGTTTGGTGCCTTGCCAGTGGGCCCTACATTGAATTTGTGCTCCTGAGTGTGATGGAGTTGAACTCAGATGTGAATTCTCTACACATGCCTCTTCTGTCACTTTTGCTGAACCTGTGGTTGGTGCTGGGGTTGGTATATGCCCAGGAGACTTGAATCTCTGGTATGTCCATGTGCCAATTGAGCCCTGAGCCTCAGCAGAGTTGCAACACCTATTCTCCAGTTTGTTGGACTTACCCAAGTCAGCTAACAGGGAGGTGAGGATGGTCAACCACCATGCTGGGGAAACTTAAGAGTCTACAACTGCAAGCAGGAGAATTCCATCTACCAGCCATGTGGGATCTAAGCTCTCTCTTGATTTAGAGGTGGAGTGGACATCTCCATCCCAGGGTCCTCAGGATGGAGGAATGAAATATGGATTAGAGCAAATCATATTTTAAGCTGTATAAATTTATGACTTAAGGGTAGCATGAAAAGGTAAGGTCTAATCCTGACAAGTAGGAGTATTTAAATGGCATATTAAAGAAAAGGAAGAACCAGCAAATGAGACTGGGGAGTTGCTAGAGAGATAAAAGAAAAACTACAGATGTGGTATAATAAAAACTGAAGGACAAGAAAGTTTCTAGAAAGAAGGAATGGTCAATTGGGTTTAATTCTGTGGTTAAAATGAAGAAGCTAGAAAACTTAGCAATAACAAGTAACAAAAACTAACTTTGGTTAATATAAGAAATTGAATTTATTAAGAGGATATGTGGGAAACGGACATGGCTCAACAGATTGGGCTCCTGTCTACCATATGGGAAGCCCTGGGTTTGCTTCTCAGGGCCTCCTTGTGAAGGTAAGCTGGATGGCACCTGCAGAGTGCTGACAGCCTGTGCCCATGGAGGGCTGGCACAGCAAGATGACACAACAAAGGGAGACAAGCAGACACAGAAGGACGCACAATAAATCAACACAGAGAGCAGACAGCAAGCAAGTGGCAAGGGAAGGGGCATAAATAAAATAAATCTTCAGAAAAAATGATATTGTATGCTAGAGATTAATCTCAGGATTAAATAACATAGTGAACCCAGTGGTGGATGAGGATTGTGGTTAATAGCACAAATACAAAATGTTCTTCTATGATCTAGAAGAAATGTGCATCACTATTACAAGGTGGTAAGAATATGGTGATGCATGGGAAAATACAATTAATGTAACTTAAGACTATAGTTAACAGCAATATTATATTCTTACATAAGTGTCAAAGAAGGTGCTATTTCAATGCTAAGGATCAATAGTAGGGATGTATGGGATTTTTTCTTTTGGACAAGGAAAACATTAAAAAATTTACTCAGGTGATGACTGCACAACTCTGATGAAAGTGAGAGCCACCAAGTATATACTGTGAATGGATTGTATAGACATGGGACTGTGTAACACAGCAAGTCATGTAGTAGATGATGGACTGTGGTTAATAGTACAAACATGAGAGTGTGTCTCATGAACTGTAACAAATGTGCAATACTAATATACAGTGTTAATAATAGGAAGGTGTATAGAAAAAAAATACCAAATGTAAGCTATGGACCATAGCTAGAAGTAGTATTTTGATGTTCTTTTATAATCTGTAACAATTATTCCACAATTCAAGGTATTAGTGGAGGGATAATGTACAGGAATTCTGCATGTTATGAATGATTATTTTATAAGCTCACAACTTCTCTCTAAAAAAAATATCAAATTAAAAAAGTAAAAAAGGATATTGGATGGCTCATCAAGTCTCTGGGAGCCTTGGAAAATCAGATTGAATACTAGCAGCCAGCACCAAGGCCCAACATCACATTGCAGAGATGATCAAGAGAGGATATAAATGTGACAATCACTAGGCACTAGAAGCAATATTTGACACCACAAAGATGGCTTGTAAATTGGATGCCACCTCTTATACAGATGCCACCTTTCATACTGCTGCCATTTCAACTTCAGGAGCCCAGTCTTTCAACCACTACCACCACCACCATCACCAGAGCTTCTTGAGTGCCACATGAGAGAGTGGAAACAGAAGCTAGACTGCAGTTAATGGGAGGATGAATGGAAATAGAGGATATAAAAAGAAGAAGTATATGTGACTGTACCAAGGTATTTAGCGGTGGGGAAAAAAAAAGTGATTATGCAGCAGCTTAGTACAGGGAAACGAGGAGAAGGCAAACCACAACATGAGGAGAAGACGTTGGCTGCGAGAACCCCACTGAGACCTTGGCTTGACCTTGAGACCCCAGTTAGAACTCTTTCTGGGGCCAAGGGGAGACCCCAGATGTTTCAAACCGGCCTCACTATTGACCCCCACCATTGCTGGGGTAAACAATAACAGCTGGGGTCCCTCCCCTTAGCATTAGCAAGGGAAGGAATAATTAATAGTTTAAAAGGTGACCACATAAGCCAAAGCTGTCTCTTTCCGCCTTAGACGAGCCCACATCAAATCTTGGTGCATATTTCCATCCTCTTCTCCCATTTCTCAGCAAGCTCTGTTCTTTCCCCCCATTTCCCAATAAATTATTTTTACTGGTCAAACTAAACCAATGTGTACTTAAATTCTTTTAGTGACATAGCCAAGAACCTAGAGGAATTCAACACTTCCCCATTTTCATTTGGTGAAAAACAGCCAGGAGGTCTAGAGGGCTCCTCAATACCCAGGAGGACTTGTGAGTCTAAAGTTTTAAATATAGCCTTTTTTGGTTCTGCCATTTTAAAGGAGTTCCTGGATAGGTTTCCACAAAACATAAACTTGGTCTACCCAAATTTCCAACTCCCTCTTTGGAGGTGATAGGGGTGAGCCCACATGCCATGTAGATCCAAGGAAGTTCTGGATGGTGGGTGAAACCATCCTTGATACCTGACTGGGCATGTGGGCTTAGTTGAACAGAAGTCCACGGGGAGTCTATCAGGTCTTCTCTGTGAGTTGGAATGGCTATCACCAATTATATCACTTCCTTAGGCCACTAGTTAATTCCATTTAGTTAGATGTGCCTTTGCTCTTCCAACTACTGCTATCCTTATTTTGGGTATGTGAGATGCTTTAAAATGCCTTTGAAACTGAAAATGCTTTTGTTAGTGAGGCATGAGTCCCACTCTTGGTAGTGGCCTGAGGCTTTGCTTCTTTTTCAGTCCTGGGAAGACCCTAAGATTGTCTGGGGGGCCCCTGAGGCTGTTTGCCTGTAAGCTGCATATCAGTCTCTGCTTCTTAATTGCCTTTTATTCCCTTTTTTAGCATTTTTAAATTCTATTTTTTTGAAGATACATAGGTCATAAAAAATGTTATTTACAAAATGTAAGAGGTTCCCATATACCCCACACCCCATGCCCCCCACTCCTTCCACATCAACAACCTCCTTCTTCATTGCATCACATCCATTGCTTTGGTGAATACATCTTGGAGCACTGCTGCACCGCATGGATTATAATTCACATTGTAGTTTATGCTCTCCCTCAGTCCATTCAGTGGGTTATGGCAGGATATATAATGTTCTTTTTAATGTTGGGTTTCACTGCAGAACTCAGATCGTGGGAGCAGCTATGAGGTGAGCTCTCTCATAGGCAGCTCCTAAGACCACTGCAAAGTAGGCAAAAGAAAGGTCCCTAGCCAGCCCCTTTTCTAAAGTCAGCCCAGCTTGGGTATTTGGGAGTTCCCAAGACCTCTAAGGCTCTGGGGATGCCCAGAGACAATAAAGCTCCCGATCCCTGGAACACTGGGACAGCAAGCTGGGCTCCCTAATTTCCAGGATGCGAGCTTGGTGAGCAATCCATTCAGTCAGGTCTTGTGGTGGCATGCCAGCTAGACTGACGAATGTGTTTTATCCTCCCCCAGAATAATGGACAGCTCTTCCTTTATTCTTGCAGACTCCCCACTGTGATGCCTTCTCAGAAACTGGGAAGACCTGCCTACTGATAGTCTAAAATGGGTTCTTAACAAGAGGTCAATGAGCTTGAATTTAAATTCAAAAAAGCATTCTTGTGGGGATGTGTTGGTGTGGATATGATATATTTATTAAATAATACACTGCATACTGTGAATTTAGTAAGAGGTCCATGGTTTTCACCTAACTGGTAAAGGAGTCCATGGAATTAAACAGGTTAAAAACCCCTGGTCTAAAAAGAAAGAGGGTAATCTTTTTCTGCCATACCATCTGACAACAGTATGGCCAAGAGTGGGCTCTGTGGGACCCTGAATTCCAGTTAAACCTGTGTAAGAGAGGAGAATACAGACAAATCTGAAGGCCAGAGACCACATGGTCATGTCTTCTTAAAGGATAAGGAAATTTACTATCAAACTGGTCAATTTTAAATAAACTCAGGGAAGTTACTTAGAGGAAGAACCTAGAAACCTAGTCTTATTTCAACGAAAGTTGTAGAGGCAATAAAAATACCCTCTTGGTAGATACTAACTCTAGAGAAGCATAGATCCTCCTAGGAACTCTAGTCTGCCTCAGATATCTGTAGAAAGCTGCAGAAACTTTCCCTGGGCCCCCAAACTTCCATGAACTCCCTTTTAGAAATAGCCTTGTCAATTTTCAACAATCTGCCAAGATGGAGAAGGTAAGGAGAAGAGGGCACAGGCCCAGGACAGACTCTCCTTTTGACTGCTGCCATTAAGGCACTGGTTGCCTCTGATTGCCCGAATCCAGGCTGACCATCAATAGGAACCTGGCCCCAAGCTTCCTCATGAAGACTGTTGGGGCCTTGCCCAAGGAGGGGATGGAAGGGTCCTGAAGCCATGAATGAACCATCAACAAGGAAGTCTTGGTGACCCTTAACATGGCAGGTAAGATTGATTTCTTGATTAACATAGGAGCCAATTACTTGGTCCTGACCTGCACTAGGGACCTTTCTGGCCTTGGTTGTGCCTAATGAGGGGAGTGAATGGCGAATTAAGATCTAGGCTGTTTTACTAAACCTCTCCCCTGTAGAACAAGGAACCTGCTCATGTGCCATCAATTAAGATTAAAAGGTTCCCAACTCTTCCTAGCGCCCTGCCTATTCCTTTGTAACACTCCAATGCTTCTGGCAAATAAAACCCTCACAGGGCTTTACCCCTTACCAGGAGGTAGTTAATGGGATACAGCCCCCAGAGTAGCCCCAATACATGTCTCGGCAGGAAGAGGGCTTCTGTGGACCTCTTAACTCCATACTTAGCAGCTGTCCAGGGATTTTCCTAGAGAAACTAAGCTGGAGATTCCTGCATGAGGTTTCTGCCATGGACAGACACTGGAGCTTTGCTTCTAGGTGATTCTAAAGTCAAGTCTTTCCCTAAACTAAGCTAAGTGTGTAAAACTCTCTCTTCTGTTATGATCTGTGCTTGCTATAACTTCATTAGCTCGTACCTAGGAACTTGTAAATCAGATTTGGGGTTTGCTCATTACAAATTGGATAACTGTGAAAGGTAACCTAAAAATGACTCTTTAAATGTCAATACTGTCTTGCAATTGAATTTGATGTAAAAATCATTTGCTTGACAGTGGTGCAGTGACATCATTGGGTTTGGTGTTGCTGGTCTGTGAGGGGCAGTATAGTGGGGGGTTGGGTTGGACTATCCAGGGGACTGGGGGGGAAGGTCAAGGGAAGGAGCAGATAAACTCTGGGTATTTGCAGGTCTGCGATTCAACCTATAATGTTGGAAATGTTCTTTTGGCAAATATATCAGAGGAGGGTTACTGGTATAGGGTGTCAGATGTATGTGTATGGGTATACAGGATAGGGTGCACCTGGGGTAGGCTTATATGGAATATCTAAGTGTTCATCTTGTCATAGTATGTTCTATCAGTGGGTGGAGACCCACACAATAAACAAGAAAATATTAAGCTCCCATCCTAGGGCGTCCTGCTATGTTCTCAATTAGAGGGGCAAGAATCCCTTGAGAACATAGGCAGTATCTAACAAAAAAAACTGACCGATATATCAAGTCCTCAATATTCTTGCAACTACAAATCTGATTCTTCAAAAATTGAAGCTTAGTGATTACCATAGGTTTTGAGGGGAGGGTGAGGGAAGAATAGAATAGATGGAATGTAGGGCATTCTTAGGACATTAGACTTGTTCAGTGTGATCTTGCAATAATAGCCACTTAAAATTTTTGTCAAAATCTAAAAAAGCATACAATTCAAAATGTAAAGCATAATGTAAACCATTGATGATTGTTAATAGCAATGCTTCAATATTTGTTCATCAATTGAAACAAATGTACTATTTGCATGTAATCTGTTATTAATAAGTGTATTAGTCAGCCAAAGGGGTGATGCAAAATACCAGAAATTGATTGGTTTTTATAAAGTATATTTATTTGGGGTAGGGGCTTACAGATACCAGGCCATAAAGTATAAGCTACTTCCCTCACCAAAGTCTATGTGGAGCAAGATGGCTGCCGATGTCTGCAAGGGTTCAGGCTTCCCAGGTTCCTACATTCTTGGGGCTTGCTTTTCTCTGGGTTCAAGTTTCCTTTCTTTCTGAGGCTGGCTTTTCTCTCCTCTGTGAGCTTAGTTCCTGGGGCTACAGCTTAAGTCTTCAGCATCAAAACTCCAACATCAGAAGCCCTCAACTCTGTTCTTTGCCATGCCTTTTATCTGTGTGTGTCCCACCCACCAAGGGGTAGGGACTCAGTGCCCTAATCATAACTTAGTCATGCCCAGGTATAGATCAGATTACAAGTATAATCCAATATTTATTTTTGGAATTCATCGAAAATATTAAACTGCGACAATAAGGTAGAGTGGAAATGGGGGTGGTGGTGTTGGTATTTGGGAATCATCTGATTTCTCCATGTGATTTTTCTGTACCCAAAGCTCATTTGAAGATAAAATGAAAAAAAAAAAAAAAAGACACTGGGGGAATACATGGAAGAAAATGTCCCTGCACATACAGACAACAAATCTTACAGTGATGAAAGATACAATGTTGAAAATTTATTTTTATTATTTAAATTATTTCAAATTGTTTTAATTTTTGTATTTTATTGGCTATTTTTTAAATTATTATTTCATTTTCTTATTAATTTTATTCGGTTACTTTGTTGGCTTCATTTTTTGAGAGGTTTTGGATCACAGAAGGGTCACAGCAGTGGCAGGGGAGGATCACTGGTGTGGGGTGCCAGTGATTTGGGGACTTGTGGGAATGGGTTCACCAGAGACATGCTTCTAAGACATATGAATATGTTCACATGTTCATGGGATGTTGCCTCAGTAGGCGGAGATCTACATAATAACCAAAATAATATTGAATTCCCATCCTGGAAATTCTGCTGTTTTCTCTAATAAAATGGTAAGAATCCCCCAAGTGCAAGAGCAATGTTTAGTGAAGGAAGACAGACCATTATGCCAGGCCCTTGACAGTGATGCTTGTACTTATGAACCTTTTCTTGTAAAATTGAAACAGCCTAGTATTAATACTGCCTAAGAGTTAGCTCCTGAAAGCATCCTTGTTACTCAAATGTGGACTCTTTCTAAGCCAAACTCAGCATATGAAAATACTACCTTCCCCCCAGCATGGGACATGATTCCAGGGGATGAGCCTCCCTGACTTCAAAGGATTATTGCCAAACACCAACCAGCAATGAGTCTAGAAAAAGACCTTGACCAAAAGGGGGAAATGGTAAATACAAATGAGTTTTTATGGCCAAGAGATTTCAAAATACATCAGGAGGTCATTCCAGAGGTTACGCTTATGTAAGTCTCAGCAGGATGTGATTGGCTGACATGGTAAACAGTGTCTCACATAACAGAGCTCCTGAGAGTTCTAGAGATATCCAGAAACTTTAAGCAGGGCAGACAGCTCAAGAATTTGGTACGCTGCCAGTGGACCTTACTTTGAAATTTATGCTCCCCAGTGTAACAGAGTTAAACTCATTTATAGGTTCTCTACACATGGCTTTTCTGCCCCTTTTATTTGAACCTATAATTAGCACTATACTTGTTAAATATATGTCCCAGATACTTACATCATTAGTCTGTCCATGTGCTAGTTGAGCTATGAATTTCAGCAGAGTTGCAACACCTACACTCCCATTCATTGGACTCACCCTGGGCAACTAATAGGGAGATGATGATGCACAATGACCATCCCAAGGAACAGAGAGGTCTGCACCTGCAAGCAAGATAGCTGCATCCATCTGCCCCATGGGATCTGAGTTCCCTCTCAATTAGAAGCAGAGTGGGCATCACCATCCCCAAATCCTCAAGATTGGGGAATAAACAATGGACTAAGTTAGACTTATCATTATTATTCTACTATAGACTTATTATTCTAGCAATGGAAGAACTCTTATCACTGATGTAAAGGCAGTGGTTCCAAGGGATGGGAGAGGGAAGAAAAGGTGTCATATGGAAGCATTTTTGGGACTTTGGATTTGTTCTGCATGACATTGCAGTGATGGGTACAGGCCATTGTATATTTTGTCATAATTTACGAAGTTGTGGGGACAAAGTGTAAACTATAGTTCATGGATAGTAGCAATACTTCAATATGAGTTCATGAATTGTTACAAATGTACAACACTAATGAAGGATGCTCTTAATGCAGGAAAATGTGGGAGGGGGAAGGAGTGGGGCATATGGGAATGCCTTATATTTTTTATGTCATATTTATGTAATCTAAAATTTCCTTAAAAATTAAAAAAAATTAATTATTAAATTAAAATCACATGAAATTGGTTCAACTGCTGGAAAAGCAGGAAAACCTAATAAAGTAGTTACCAGTAAAATTATTTTAGTTGCTTTTTGTTTTTAAAGTGAAAACTTCCTGGAAACTGTAACCAAGAGTTAAGATCAATATATAGATGACTTTATATTATAAAATGGCTGAAGGATAATATCTGAAATTGCTATAACCTGGTGGATTTTTCCTAGAACCTATTGTAATAGTAATCTTAGATTAATTTGTATTTGTTTATGGCTACTTCAGGTCTAGCTTGTGCTTGCTATAGTAATGGCAATTATAAACTAAACTGACCTTTAATTATGGTTATTTTGTGACTAGCTTCACCTTGCTGTTAGACTTCAGCTATTATGATAATAATTCTCAACCGGGGAAGTGGACTTGGTCCAATGGATAGGGTGTCCACCTTCCACATGGGAGGCCTGCAGTTCAAACCCTGGGCCTCCTTGACCCATGTGGAGCTGGCTCATGAGCAGTGCTGATGTGTGCAAGGAGTGCCCTGCTACGCAGGGGTGTCCCCCGCGTAGGGGAGCCCCACGTGCAAGGAGTGCGCCCCGTAAGGAGAGCCACTCAGTGTGAAAGAGTGTGCATCCTGACCAAGAATGGTGCTGTACACATGGAGAGCTGACACAACGACATGACACAACAAAAAAAGAAACAGATTCCTGGTGCCACTGATAAGGATATAAGTGGTCACAGAAGAACACAAAGTGAGGAGGGAAGGGGAAAGAAAGAATTAAAAAGTAAATCTTTAAAAAAAAATTCTCAACTGAGTTTGCCTTTTTTATGGTTACTTCAGGTCTATCCTCACCCCTTGCCTCTGCTTATGGTTATGACAACTTCTGCCCCCCATGGCTCAGGGGAAAGCAAACTTGAGACACTTCTGTCTCCTTTCCTTCCACCGGTACCAATAACCTGCTTTCTTTTGTGACTCCAAGTGTGCACTAAATTGCTGCCTTGTGGAATTCTCAACTCTCAGTGTTGAATGTCCACTCTTCAAGTCCAGCGGCCACCAGAGCCCTGTTATCTCTGAAGACTGGAGAGTAGGGGAAGCCTTCCCACCTGGAGTGCTGAGGTTCCTAAAAGCAACAATTTGAGAGAAACCACTTTGTCTGAGGCTTCAGTGACCTCAACAAGAATATACTGTAATTTTTGTTTTTCATCCAAGGTCTACCAAAGTCAAAATGTGAAATAAGCAAAGTTCTGAAGTAAAGAAAAATTGTATTTTAAAGCATTGGGGACAATTTGGTTATATGCCAATAATTAAAAGGAATAAAATTTTTGTACAAAACTTCGTGGTCACAGTGCAAATCAGAGTAATTAGAAATAGCCTACAAAGAAATCTTTTAAATGTTTATTTTACATTTAAATGTAATTTGTAAAGGAATGAAAGTTTTAAGTAAATTTAGTGAGTGTGTTTTTGTGTCTATTTGTGTCTGCCTATTGGCTCAGCATATATCTTCATACATCAGGATTGTTATATCAAATTAATAAATGAAAATTCTTAAAAGAGCTCTATTCAAATTGTTAAAAATTAAATATGCACTTATATATGTGAATAAATATTTCAGGAATTCGAATTAAGCTAAGTAGGACGGAAAGTACATATAGAAATCTTAATATAGAAACTACCAGGAAAGGAAAAAGATTTTCCTGAGCTCTTTGACCTACCCAGCCCCAGGGCCTTCTCTTTTTAGGAGCTGTGAGGGAGGGGCTTGGTGTGGCAGAAGAAAACTTTCTAGGCTGAGGAATTAAGAATCAGTTTGTCCTGTAATTCCCCAATTTGAACCTTTTAATAGTCTTACAACAAGGGTGGTTAATAATTCTATTATCAAATTTCAGTAAAAAGGGAAGGTCTTTGAAGCCATGGAAAGATCTTTTCTAAATTATAATTAAAACAAATTAAACAATTATAATATATTCCAGAACCCAGCAGTCAGTATGCCTTTAAGATTATTCACAGTTTTAGAATTTGTTAGATAAATTTAGAATTTATTAAATTCAGAATTTATTAAAGAAAGGAGGTTTTAAGCCTCCTGTAAAGGAAGGAAAAAGAACTTTCCTGGCATAAACTATAATAGTTTCAATTTTATTTAGCTTGTGTATAATCTCCCTAGGTTTATAGAATACCAATTAAATAAATTAACCTTATATGTATTAAATCTTTAAGATGATGAAATTTGTAAGTTCATGTTTAATAAAATTAAAAAAAGGGAACGTACATCTGCCATTTCTTAAACTTCATTGGTTGCTAATTGTTATTTAATAAGTGTGTTTAAAGGTAAAGTAACTTCTGGTTATATTACCGGATTTTATCTAGGTTCTTGGCTATGCTGCAGAAATGAATTTCAAGAGCATGCCGGGTAAGTTAGGCTAGTAATTTATTTAGGCAGGGAGGGATGAGAAATGGGAGAAAATAACAAATCAGGGGTCCCAGGTAGAGAAGAAGGGGTTGAAAAGTGATAAAGAAGGCTGATTTACAGACTACAATTTCCCATTATAGGTTATAAATCCCTAGGTTTACTTACATAGTCACGTGGCAGGGGAAAACTGGTGAAAGTGGTGGGCAGAGAGTAGGAATGTGTCCAGAGGCAAGATAGTGAAGCATGTGAGTGCACTTATGCTCTGAGCCTGCCTTTTTAAACTGTTAATTATTCCACCCCTTTGCTAATGGCAGGGAAAGGGTTCCAGCTGTTTGCTGTTTTGATTGATTACCCCACCCATCAATTCCCCATGAGGGTAATTAGCCTTTCTCCCTCTCATGGTCCAGTACATCCTGGCTGGCCCATTTTTGGACCTGCCTAATCCCATTTTCCTTTATCCTTTTAATAGGACCATGTATCTTCAAAATTCTAATTAAGTGTATTTCCTAAAGAATCAATGCCTATTAATCATGCAGGGATTTCATCCAGTTCCAACCTGGGTGCCAGACCCATCTTTTCTCAACCACAAAAGAATAGCAAGAGAGGTTTATGCCCTGTCAGGCAGGGGTTACTGCCCTAATCAGCAGGAAGTAACTACAGAAGAATGACCATCACCCCTCAACACCCCTTTAAGAATAAGGGCATGAACTCTCTGAGGGGGAGTTGAGGCAAGTTAGTGCAGGGAAATGAGGAGAAGATGAGCTATAACATGACCAACAGACAACATGGCTGTGAGACCTGGCCAAGACCTGGACCTTAACCTTGAGGTCCCAGCTAACTCGTTCTGGGGCTGAGGGGAGGCCCCAGATATTCCAAACGGGCTTCACCATTGGCCTCCACCATTGGTGAGGTAAACAATAACAACTGGGGCCCCTCCCCTTCGCATTAGCAAGGCAAGGAACAATTAATAGTTTAAAAGCTTTCTCTCTCTGACTATAGGACCCCACATCAAGTCTCGGTGCGTATTTCTATCCTTCTCTTCCATTTCTCAGCAAGCTCTGTTCTTTTCCCCATTTCCCAATAAATTCTTTTTAGTGGCCAAACTAAACTGGCATGTTCTTAAATTCTTTTATGTGACATAGCCAAGAACCTAGGGGAATCCAACACTTCCCCAACTTCAATAGAAGTAGCTGGAATGCAGAGGGATATCCACAATGAATTTTTCAATATTAGAAGAATCTTGTAGATAGGGAGAAGCTGAGGATATTTGGGAGTTTAGAAGATAATGTAAAATATAAGATTGCCTGAGTAACAATATAAGAATGTTTACTATGACTACTATTTTTAATATTCTTCCAGGGATATCAAGGAAAGAAAATAAACAAGAAAAATAATTTAGATGTTTAAACATTAGAAATGAAGAAATCAAATTATCACTATTCATAGGGAATATAATTGTACATCTAAAAATCCCAAGGCAATAACTAAAATCCTATTAAATCAGACAATTCAGTATGGTGGTTGACTACAATATTAATACACAGAAATTAGTAGCCTTCATACATTGAAACAACAATCAGTCAGAAGATCTGATAGAAGGTATGACCTATTTACAAGAGCAAAAAAAATGATGAAATACCTATAAATGATCTTAACAAGAAATGTGTGAAATCTATGTGAAGAAAAATTTTAAAAACACATCATAAAAATGATAGAGGTAGGGAAGTGGCTGTGGCTCAATTAGTGGGCTCCCGTCAACCATATGGGAGGCCCTGGATTCTCATCCCGGGGCCTCCTTGTGAAAGCAGGCTCATCTGCATGCTGAAGAGAGCCACCAGCCCACCAGTACCACGGAGTGCCGCCCAGCAGTGCCGCTGCGTGCTACTGGCCCGCCAGGACTGCAGAGAGCCAACTCAGCAAGGTGATGCAACAAAAAGGGAGACAAGCACAAAACACAGAAGAGCACACAGCAAATGGACACAGAGTAGACAACAAGCAAGCCACAAGGGTTGGGGGGGAATAAATAATAAAATACAAGACACAGAAGAATACACAGCAAATGGATACAGAGAGCAGACAGCAAACAAAAAGCCACAAGGCATTGGTGTGGAAAAAGTGGCCATGGTGGCTGCTGGGTGCGGGGAATGGGAGGAAGAGATGAGATGTGGAGGCATTTTCGGGACTTGGAGATGTCCTGAGTGGTGCTGCAGGGGCAATTGCCAGACATTGTATGTCCTCCCATGGCCCACTAGATGGAACATGGGAGAGTGTGGGCTATGGTGTGGACCACAGGCCATGGGGTGCAGCGATGCCCAGAGATGTACTCACCAGATGCAATGGATGTGTCATGATGATGGGGGAGAGTGTTACTGTGGGGGGAGTGGTGGGGTGGGGGCGGTGGGGGTGAATGGGGACCTCATATTTTTTGAATGTAATATTTTTTAAAAAAAGAATAAATAAAATTTTTAAAAAAGCCACAAGGGGGGGGGGGAATAATAAAAAAAATGATAGAGGTAATCACAAGAATTTTTTTTCATAATTTTGGAGTAGGGAAGGTTTTCTAAGTATATCACAAAAACCAGAAGTCAGAAAGTAACAGCTTAATAAATCTGATTCTAAAAAATTTTCTGCATTGTCAAAAAACTTCAACTCATATTATAAAAAGCAAATAACTCCTACTCTTAAATTAATAAAAATAACAAAATAATGGGAAAATAGATAAAGGATAAGAGCAAAGAGTTCATAGAAAAGGAATTACAAATTGTTTTTAATATTTGAAAAAATGCTCTACTTGCTCATGGCACGAGAAATGCCAATTAAAGCTATATGGTATTACCAATTTCCACCTATGAGTAAAATCGTTTTAATGACCTGTTATGTGAGTATTGTGTTTTGCAAACATTTTTGGTGGGAGTATAGTTTGGTTTGAACTCTGTGCAGGTCAATTTGGCAATATCAATCAAAATTACAATAAATAACGACAAAAAAAAATTACAACTGCATTTACTCTTTAACCCTGCAATCCCACTAATAGAAATTAGCCTACAGGTAAATTTGCACATATGTAAAATAATGTACAAAGTTATTTATTTCCGTTAAAAATGACAACTTAGAGAGTGCTGAGTTCCTAGCCAGGGGAGTTCTATCACATTCCGCAGTGGAACAGCAACAATCCCCCAAGTGCAATGGCAAGACCAATAAAGATGGATAGTCCAACAGTGAGCCTTGAGACTGATGGCTCTGATTATGAGCCTGTGTGCCTGAAATATGAACTAGGCCTAGAGCTGCAGGGTGCCTAAGAGTTACCTCCTGAGAGCCTCCATGTTGCTCAAATGTGGCCGCTCTCTAAGCCAAACTCAGCATGTAAATGCATTTCCTTCCCCCCAGCATGGGACATTACTCCCAGGGATGAGCCTTTCTGGTGCCGAGGGATTACTACCAAGCACCAGTTGATGCTGTAACTAGAAAAAGACCTTGAATAAAAGGGTCAACTCAGACCAGCAGAATATCTCAGCCTACATGTAATATCAGGTGTTAAAAACTGCTTTTTGACTTTGGATAAAAGGGGGAAATGGAAAGGACAAATGAGTTTATATGGCTATGAGTCTCCAAAAAAGAGTCAGGAGGTCATCAGAGGGGTAATGCTTATGCATGCCTCAGCAGGGTACCAGAGACAGCCAAAGTAGATAGAAACCCAGGTACTGGTTCTCCTAAGGATTACAGAGACCCACAGGTTCTATGGTCATGGCAGATGGCTCTGTAGTTCAGGGTCATGTCAGTTGGCCCTACTTTGGAGTTTGTGTTCCTGAGTGTGATGGAGTTGGACTCAGATGTGACCTTAGTAATGGAAGAAAATGTAGCATTGATGTGGAGAAGTGGCCACGGTAGCTACTGATGGTAGGGAGAGGGAAGAAGAGATATGATGTGGGGGCATTTTCAGGATTTGGAGTTGTCCTGAGTGGTGCTTCAGGGACAGATGCTGGACATTGTGTGTCTTGCCATGGCCCACTGGGTTGACTGGGGACGAGTGTAGACTACAATGTAGACTACTGTCCATTTGGTGCAGCAGTGCTCCAAAATGTATTCACCAGGTGCAGTGAATGTGCCACGATGATGGAAGAGGTTGTTGATGTGGGAGGAGTGGGGTAGAGGGCGTGGGGGGTATATGGGGACCTTGTATTTTTTGAATGTAACATTAAAAAAAAAAAAGGAAGAAAGAATGTACCAATATTTTATGAGTTACTATTTTCTCTGAGATATATATATATACTTTAAAATTATTATTATTTTTAAAATTTATTCCTCCCTTTTTGTTCCATCACCTTACTGAGTAGGCTTTCCTCAGCGCTTGCGGCTAGACAGCTCTCCGCCACGCTTGGGGGCTGGGCAGCACGCCGCAGCATATAGGCGAGCCTGCCTTCACAAGGAGGCCCTAGGATGCAAACCCAGGGCCTCCCATATGGTAGATGGGAGCCCAACTGACTGAGCCACAGCCACTTCCCTCCAAGACATATTTTTAAAGAAAAAAAAGCAAGATTTATGTCAGTATGAAAGTATGTTGCTTTTTATTTTAAGGAATCATTAAAGAATGTGGATGTATACATTTATCTTTCTACACATTGACTATCTCTGGGAGGACATCTGCCTTAAGGAGGAGATACAGGCAACTGAGACTAGGAATGGGAAAGACATTTTTCATCATATTCCCTTTTGTAATTTTTAAACTTTGATTCATTTACATGTATTGCCTACTCAAAACAACTAAAACTTGATAACTATGAGTTTCCTGGAAAGATACAAAGGAATGGAATCCACAAAATGTGTGGGGAGATTGGCCTGAAATGAGATTGACAACTGCCTCCATTTTACAGGTCAGAGGGAAGATATGGGGAGATGTAGTATTGATTTGGTGGTGGGTTAAAGAACTTTTTAAAAGGTTTTTGTTGTTTGTTTTTAAGGAAGAGGCAAAGTCCTGAAAATAAGTAAGGAGAATAGAAGAGGAAAGAGTTTGAGGAAAGCGTAAATTTGAAATTATTATTGTGGATCATAGGAGAGCAAGCTGACCATAGGAATGTGGCAAAATTGCAAGGCAGTGTTGAAGACCAAGTAGAGTTCACTCATTAGAGATCCAAAATAGTTATTGTCTCTATGAACTCAGCCTGGGCACAAGAATAGAGAAGGAAAATGGTTGGGATGTGACTAAGAAGTTAATGTGAGTGGGATGTTTAATTTTTTGCTTTTGTTTTTTTTGTTGTTGTTGTTGCTGTTTTGCTAATAGGAAGACTGAGAACCAGGTGCACTCCCTACTTGAGTTGAAGGACACCCAACGAATGCTGTTTAAGCTGCCAGGAAATGCCACTTTTGTATGGGAAAATATCATCATCTATCACATGCAGACAAGAACAAATTTACCAGAATTCACTGATAGAACAGCAACACAAATTCTATTTGATTTTTTTTATGTTCTCATATATTGTGTGTGATCCTGTCTAGTTCAAGCTCCATCTATAAAAACTATAAACAAGTTGTCAGCTTAGTGCAAACTTAAATCCAGATAATGTGAAGCTGTTTTGAGAGATTTTTCCAAGGAACTTATAAAGAATAATAAACTGATTTTTTTAATATTCTACTATTAGAGATAATCATGCTGATTTTTTGTCTCTCTTTATTTTTTTAAATGTTACATTAAAAAAATATAAGAGGCCCCCATATACCCCCACCCCCCAAATCTAAAGAGCAGAAAAGCTGTTCTTAACTTGTTAACTTAAAAAATTGTAGTCCATGAAAATAACACGTTCTTATTTTTCAACTTTCTTCCTTAAATATTACATCCTAATTTAAAGATTCTGCTCACTAGATCTGCTTTTTGAAAGTGCTGCTTTAGGGACTGGATGTGGCTCAAGCAGTTGAGCAACTGCCTTCCACATGGGAGGTCCTGGGTTCAGTTCCTGGTGCCTCCGGAAAAAATGGAAAAACAAAATAACAAACAAAAAACAAAAGAATCAACTCAGGGAGGCAGATATGGCCCAGGGGTGGGGCACTGGCTTCCCACATATGAGTCCCCGGATTCATTCTCTGACCCCCAGTTCCTAAAAAAAAAGTAGCTACTTTATTTCAAAATCAAAATTAATATAATTTGGGGGGGGCATTTTGCCTTGGGACATAATTCCTTCTATCATTTACAACTCATAACTCTTAAAATTATATTTGTGAAGACAAAATAGTTTATCTTTGTCATGATAGCATGACTTCTTACTGAAAATAAAGGTAGTATTCATTCCCTGAAAGTCTGTACTTGCAAATCACTTGCAAGATGCTTTACAAAACCCTTTCCTTCAATTCTTATGCTTATGAAGATACTTCCTTGTAAATGTCCAAGCATTACTTCCCAGAGTGATCTTAATAAATCAACAATAATAAGGCTTTTTCTTCAGAGTTGTCATTGGAAAAGTATTTTCTTGGTGCTGAGCTCAGAGCAATTAAGTCTCAGTCTTCTTTAAAAAGATACTCTTCACTGTAAGCCAAGAGTTCTGCATATATTTGTAGGGAGAATAAAAAGGGTACATTCTTATAACACCAAAAATTTCTTTTCATTTTCCATATAGGTCCAATGGAAAGTTCCCATCACATTGATTAGGACCATCACTTGTGAGGAATTACGAAAACACAAAACACTTTGCGTTAAAATGATATGTCAACAGTAAGCAAATAACAGCAAAGTATGTTTAAAATATGTATTGTTTAATATTCCATGAGACTACAAAGGTAATGCTATTTAAAAAATAAAAAACAGAAACTGAAAAACTACATGGTATCTCTTGTTTTTGTAAATTTATTTCTGAATGTGATAAAGTCAATGTAATTTTTGAATCAGAATTCTTAGATCTGAAAGGGTTCAATCTTCCTTTCCCCTTTTATATCCAAGGAAATAGACTCACACTCATTAATAGCACAGAGTTACCCGGTGTTATCCATTGGACACTTTCAGCTGCATATTATAGAAATAAACATTGGCATAAACAAAAAGGGATTCATATTCTCACATAAAGGAAAGACTGGAGATAGCCAATTACTGGTGTTAGTTGAGCTCGTTATTAATTCCACCCAAGGCTCAGAATCTTTCTTTCTGCCATGGCCTCTGTAGATTGTTGACTTTTCATCCTCACGACCTCATACTCATGGTCACAAAAAGGCTGCTCTAGCTCTGAGCATCATGGCCAAATTAAAGGCAAGAATAAGGGAGAACTGAAAGTTAACAACCATCTCTTCAACAGTAAATGAAAACTTTTCCCAGAAGCCCCATGTTTCATTGGTTAGGTCTAGGTCACATGGCTACTCCCAGCATTGGTCTTACTAGTCCTTAATATGAGAAAAAAGATGAGAAACAGATTTAAAATGATTGCTTGAGACAACCAATGATCTTGGTTACACAGTTATTGTGATTTTAGAAAGCATTTTTTCTTATACTTAGAAATGAGCTATATTCCACCTAAATATTCAGAGATGTAAAGTAATTGAAGGACGCTTAAATTGCCTCAAGTGGAATTATTTCGAAACAACAGAGGAAAAATAAGTCAAAATTTCCATTCTTCACACTGCCTTTATTAGTAGTACTAGAAGCAGCAGCAGTAGTAGTACTATCTTGCTTGAGGGCAGTAAAAAGAAAAACGTTTCATGCCATTTAGGATCTCACAACTTTATTGAGTGTTTCACGAATTGAGCAGCATCCCATTCAGAAATTTGAAGCATATCTTGCTGAGAGAGTGAAAAAGAGAAGCTCATATGGGGTGAATATGGAAGGAAGCAAGTGAGGAAATATTCTCATTGGTTGTCATTAAGTTTCCATTTTTACATAGGGAACTGATATACACTGATTAGGTTGGGATGCTTGTCCATTCTAGTAAGCTATTTCTACTGGACCAAAACTAGTTTTATCACCAGGTGTTGCTTATTAGTAACTCTGTAGGATGTGTTCCATTTTCTGGGAAAACCCTGTGGATCAATTGCTTTTGTCTTTTCGATAAACTCTTCTCAGAAACAGTCTTCTCCCTGCAACACCCAATGCAGGCAGCCATTTTATTTTATTTAACAACAGGAACTTGGTTGTCTTTATTTGTTGAAAGTATTGGGACACACAGAGATACATCCCTCTTCAGAGGGATTTTAGATCTCCTTTAATAAGCAAATCAGATTCCTGAAGAGTCCTTTTCACTAAGTACTTCTCACTTCATTTAGGGACCGCTTTCCTCTTTCTTCCACATTCTTCTTTATGAAAGACAATCATGGCATTATTGAGTCTTTGAGATTGTGGTTCTCACATGGGCCAAGTTTGCTTTTGCAGGCACTATTCATGAAATGCCTCAAAACCATGTTAAAAGTTAGGATTTATTTGCCCTTCTGCTTCTGAATGTCAGAACCCATAATGGGTTTCTGAAGGGAACTAGGTGAGGAGAGATTCTGACCCCTTGGACTCCATGAATGTTGTGACATAAAGTGTGATGGCCCTACTGACATTTTACTGTATGAAAATGAACCCTTCATCTGCCACTTCTCCTGGGACAGCCTCAGAGTCTTCGTGAGTTACAATAAAGGTTGGCAACATGATAGAGCAGCAATAATACTTACTGGTGTTGAAAGTTTGAAACTCAGCCTCCCCACTCAGTGTTTAACAAGGAGCACATTACTTAAACCCTGATTCTCCTTTAAAATGGGGGATAATGATAATACCTACTTAGGTTTGTGTTGGAGAAAAATGGCACTTACTGGGACACAGACTGATATGACCATAGGCAGAGAAAGAATTTATTGGGAAGCTCTCCCAACAGAGGGGATCTGAAGAACAGACTTCAGCTCCCCCACTAGCATGGTGGGGGTCTGAAGAGAGACTTCAGCCCACTCCTGGAAGGGGGATTTGAATTTATACAGAACTTTCCTAGGTGGGGAAATGATAGTTGGTGGGAGGAGGGTTGAGGGTCCCAATGAGGTGTAGGAACCAATAGGAAGCCCTAGAAGTGAAAATATTCCCTAAGAGTGACTAGAAGATAGTGGGTTAGGGAGTTATGATTTCTTGGAATGCTGTAGGAGCAGATGTTTCTTTGATCTGTAGGGATTTTATTTCCCTCTAATATACAGATAGGGAAGGTTTCCATTTCCTTTTACTCCGTCTCAATGTGGTCTCTTTGTTTAACCTGTGGGGAAATGTGGTGCCTTTAGACACATGTAGGCTTATGGGGGATGGAGTTAGCCTTTCCCCAATGCATATCAGGGGAAACTGAGCTATAGCTTGTTAATTATTGCAAGCCTGTAACAGTTTGTTTTGAAAATAAGTTGGGATATCAATGTATGTGAAAGCATTTTATACCCTGGAAAGCTAGTTATAAATGTGAAATATCTTGTTAGTTCAGTGTTTCATTGGCAGTGGGTGCAAGGTGGGCTTACTTTGAGGTAGACTTTATTTTATGGATTTATAATAAAGTCCTAAATTTAGCTGATTTAGTGTCTATAAAAACTACTTCATGCTTTTATGCCTTTGCCCCTTTAAAACAATAAAGGTGTAATCAAAGAAAGGTTTGAATCTGTCCATATTACTAAGCAGATTCCTTCTCTCATGTATATTGAGGTTTTAAATCTTTTTCTTTCACATCTAAAGGTAAGGACATCTGGCCCACTGTTTTTGTTTTTACCATGTCCCTTTATTTGTAAATCCCATCGACATCTAATAATGAGGTATTTTTATTTGGGATCTTCTCTCAAAATACTAGAAATTGCAAGTTTGCTGGATGAAATTGGTGTCAATCCTGAAAAAACGAATACCTCTCCTTACAAGACTGAGAAGTAAATGTTCATACCTTTCCATTATATTTATATTATATTATTATATTGAAGACATGTATGTTGAGAGATATTTTTGTGTTATAAAACAGGAGAGCAATTTGTCACAATGTGTCACTTCCTCAGAGAAGCCTTCCCTGACTATTCAGTCTAGATTAGGTACCTTGGTTATTTTCTTGCCAAGCAAATATTTATTTGATTTAAAGTCTTTCTAACCCACTATTTTGTTCAATATCATATATGAATGCAGCACTTAGCTAACATATAAATACATTCAATGAATATTTGTTAAATGAATAAGTAAATAAAGGCAAACAACAGACAATGCTATTAGTGTATATAATCCACACTTATTCACATATTTCCTCTTTCCATAAAATGGGAGATAGAAAAAAAGGTAGGGAGAGAAAAGAAAGGAAAAAGAGTGATTTAAAAAGAATTCTTGCATTGAGATTTTCCTTTACTTTCAAATTTCAGATCCCAAACCTGAAAATCTAATCCAGAGGAAGTGGATTCAGGTACTTCTTGAGAAGCCAGTTCAATTGTCCAGTGTTTGGGGTATGTTAGAGGCACGTTCTTGCCTAACTATGCAAACAGTACAAGTTTGAAAGAAAAAGACAAATAAGAGGCAAAACCTTAAAAGTCATCTGGGATGACTAGTTCTCCCCTTTGCTGCTGCTCTTCTGTGGAGAAGAGGCAGACATTGCTCTCTTTCTCTATATAGCTCCCTATGTCTGCCCTGGTAAGGACAGGGGCACATTCCACCTCATACAAAGTGTTCCCCAAAGAAAGGCAATGCTGCTAACTATGAAACTGATTGATGCTTTTGAAACTCCCAAGTAGCCTGTCCTGATGGCCATAGTTATTGTCTTGAAGCAAAAAATAAGTGTACTTTGTTTTGGGTTTTTTTGTTTTTAATCTTAAACTCTCTCTCTCTCTCTCTCTCTCTCTCTCTCTCTCTCTCTCTCTCTCTCTCTCTCTCTCTCTGTAGAACATTGTGGAATAAATAGAATTAGTAGTATTTTTGCAAATTTGGTTTCTAATTGTATGAATCATAACTCAATTACTTTCCTAGGTTTGTAAAAGCAATAATCTCAGATGTGTTGATTATTAATGGGGTCCTGTTTAAAGAATGATTTCTAGATATTCAAGGATCACACCTCTAGTTTTATTTTTCCCCACAGATATTGGAGTTCCTACTGCATTGTACAAAGATTATAATACTTGATGTTTAATTGTGATTGTAATACCTTTGTTCCTAGTAATTCTTGCCATTTTCTTTGGCTCAGGGGATAACTAGGAAGGTGCCCAAAGACTTTCTTACACAATAAGATAATGACCTGCTATGCCCATAAAGGTTAGAATCAGATACCAGGAATTACCTCTTGGCCTCAGGAAAGCAACTCAGCTCCTGACAGTTTTTATTTTGTTTTTTCAAAATTGGAGCACATATTGAATAGAAGCCTCCTTTATATGATGGGAACATAAGCCCTAATGTTGAGAAAGGTGTAAAAGAGAGACTAATTTACAAGGTTTCCAAAAACTTCTCTCAGGCCTGACAAGGCAGAAAGGAAGATAAGATCTTTATCATCCATTTAGGAGAGGCAAGGCAACCATTTAGTTTATATAAAGAAACTTAAAACTTACACTTGTGAAGTAGGAATGATCACTCTAACAGCTATTTACAGAATGAGTGCTCTGGAAAGAAGTATGACTTTTTACCAGTGTGTGAATTTTGTTAACTGAAAATCCTGGAGGAGTAGTCAGGTGAAAGATGAAAAGTGGTAGGCTAGTCTTTCTGCAAAACACAGCCACATGGTGTCTGCAGTGACATACAAGATGCCCCAAGAAGTCTCTCTCTGGATCAGAGGAAGTCCAATTTTCATACATATACTAGATTAAATATACTCTATTTATTTATTTCCTTGTTTGCTTTACAATTAAGGGAAAGGGGAAAAAAGGACTGAAACCAAATACCACTCCCACGCACCCACACACACTCCATATACTCACATAACTCAAAGATTGATAGGATCTTCAAGATGGCAGGGACCACAGAGATCATTCCATTACACCATGTTTAGTTTTGGTTGACAAAGGCCAAGGGTATATAGACTGACCTAAGGTAATAATGTGAAAGGTAGGATGTTTATAGGACAGGAGAAATGGACTCAAGTCTATGACTAACCAGTTATATAATCTTGGACAAATAAACCAATCTTTTGGTGCCTTGGTTCTTCATTTTAATATGACTGGTTTGGATTAAATCAATAGTTTTAAAATGGGAGTAGGTGCAAACTTCTCAGCAGAGACACACTAGCATAGAATAATAATCCCTTAAAGATTTAACAATCCAATATTTTAATCCTATGGCATGACATAGCCAGTGTCCACATATATTCCCATTCATTTCCTTGTGACTATGCACCAGATTATTTCAAAAGTGAAAAATAAAGATAAAGATGGGGGAGGAGGAGGAGGAAAAAAGAAAAAGAACACTTGGAGTATGTCAGTACAGAGCAGACATGAATGACAAATCAATTCTATTTTAGCATTATGAAAATATTATTACATTATTGGATTCAAGTTATCCAACTATGGGTCATTTAATTACTTTGACCATAATGACCCAAATGGACCACTATATAATCTGCATAGCTTTAGGAATCAGTATTTATTTCTCAGGGTATTGAATCATTGGTGTTGGTGATGATGTGGTTCATTTCAGCATAGTTTTATGAACATTGTCCAGTCATTTACCATAGGATCAGTGAATGTATGTTGCTGTCCACTAAGCAGAAATCCACCCTATAGGTGAAATCTCTGTTAAAGTACAATGATATATCTTCTTGATGATGCCAATGATCAACAGGTCTAATTTCAGCATGGAAAAGTACCGGAAAAAAACTCTATCTGTTTCAAACAATTCTTTTTTTTTTGTTGGATTATAGCTCCAGTAGCTAAATAAACTAAATAAATTGATATTAGTTTATAGCAGCAATAAACAGAGAAAAATTTTACGTAAAACTGCCTACTTGAAAAGATTTTCAATTGCCAGCTAGACATCACCAATTACACACTTCCTTTAGCCGCTGCATGTAAAACTCAAGTTTATTATAATCTCCCCCAAGAAAACTTCTCTCTCTAAGTCTCTAGTCCTTTCAATGGTATAACTTTGCCACCAAACAGAATTGCACATGCTTTGTATGCTGGGGCACCATGGGGTAATTAGTGTTCACATTGTTACAAGTGTTATAAAGTTCTTTAGCTAGTTTTGTCTTTGTCCGTCTATTATAACTTCAAAACAATAAAATTTTGACAATTGCATTAGACTAAGACTTGGGAAAGCTGGATGCTGATCATAAATTTGATATTAACCACATGTGAAACTTCAAACACAGTCTCTCACCATTGTGGGCTTCAGTTTCCTGTATAATGAGGGTGTGATATTAGATGATCTCAGGTTCTTTCTAGCTCTCTAAAGTCTCCTTGCCTGGTGACAGTTTCTTCACCTTCTTTCCATTCTACAACCATCACCCATTCAGGTCAATTCATGCCCAAGTTAGCATAAACAACAATTTATTCATTTCTCTGGAATCAGGCTCTTTCCCCATTCCAAATCATCACATATTGGCAGCTTAATCTTCCTGAAATACTATTTTTATCATTGTACACTTGTGCTCAAAATGTTGAATAGCTTCCTTTTACTTGTAATACTAAGCATCAAATATTAATTCATCTTCTTTTCCTCGGTCAGGATTTGGTTCTTAAATGCCTACATAGGCCAAGCAGGCAAAGAAAAGAAAAGCCATTTGGGCCACTAATTTAGCAAACCAGAGAAATAAGTCTTGCTAAAAAGAAGGTTGCTAAAACTTGCCTTCCTCTGACTATTGCCATATGGTAAAGTGAATATAGTGATGTCAGCCAGATCCTCACATATGAATGAGAAAAGAAAGTTGGATTTCCTTGTGAAATATTCTATTGTTACAACCCAACTCCTGAAGGGCACAAGTTGGTGAGTCCGTGAGATCAAAGAACATATCTGGCAATTAGTCAGGCATAAGCTTTATTGAGACTTATGGACAGGAGAGGCTCTTTGATGGCTGCCAATCAAAGAATGGATGAAGTAAAGCTATACAAAGAGATGGGAAAATGAGGGGTGATAAAAGGGGTAACAAGGACATCCACAAGGGTTATAACAAGGACATTCCTGCTAGGGTCCTGTGACAGTGCACATGGAGTTTGATGATGTTTTCACTACCCCCATAGTAAGGATGTTTATCAAGAATGCTTACTGCTTTGGAAAGTTTATGACACCATCTATACATTCTCTCCATTCTGGTGGGGGGGGTGGCTGTTAACCTTTAACTTATGACTAAACATGCAGGCAGCTACATGCTGAGGACTTGGGGAGGGGGGGAGGTAGGGGCCTGGATCCCCACACCTATTTTTAAAATATTGACAAGTATGTCAAATTTTTTTCTTTTGATTTACTTTTGTTTGTTAATTATGTAAAACTTTTACAGTCCAAAGTTAAAACTATATTCAAGTTATAGTCACAGTTTTGCTTCCATTCCTGTCATTTCTGCTCCATTTCAGCCCTTCCCTTATATGTAACTGCTTTCATTCGTTTTTAGTTTATCGTCTGTGTAAGTTTTATAGGGCTTCCATAGCAAATTTCCAAACTGGATGACTTAACACAAGAAAAATGTATTCTCTCACAATTCTGGAGGCTAGAAACCCGAATCAAGGTGTTATCAGGACCATGCTCTCTCTGAAGGCTCTATGAGAGAATCCTTTCTTGTTTTATCCTAGTTTCTAGTGGTTACTGGCAATCCTTGGCATTCCTTGGCTTGTGGCAGTGTATTAGTCAGGGTTCTCAAGGGAAACAGAACTCACAGGAGATATTTGTAAATAGTATGACATTTTATAAAATTGTCTAACACAACCATGTTAATGCAAACCAAGGGCTCAGATGAAGGTCTTTGATGAGTTCCTAGGATATGCTGTCTGTCTGAAGTAGAGATCAGAATTCATTCTCTGAATGCTGAAATGCTGAAATCACTTCTCCTTTTAAGGCCTTCATCTGACTGGATGAGATTGCTGATAGCAATCTCCTTAGCTGATTGTAAATGCAACCAGTCATCTAGGCAATCAAGTCACTGATGAGTAAAGTCTGTGAAATGTCCTTGTATTGTAATTAGGCCGGTGTTTGCTTGACCAAACAACTGGGCACCATTACCTGGCTGAGTTGGCACATTAGCCTACCCATCACAGGCAGCGTAAATCCAATCTTTGTTTCTGTCTTCACATGGCTATCTTCTGTCTGTGTGTGTCTCTCTCTTAGTCTTTCATTTCTTATGAGGACACAAGTCATATAGGAAGAAGGCCCACTCTAATCCAGTATGACTTCATATTATTTAATTACATCTCCAGAAACTCTATTTCCAAATAATTCATAAGTACTAGGGGATAAGACTGGAACGTATGTATTTGGTTAATACAATTCAACCTACAACAATCTTGTTTCTGGCCCCTCAAAATTTCTGTCCTCACATACAAATACATTCATCCCACCCCCTAATCCTCAAAAATCTTAAACCATTCTAGCATCTACTCGAAGTCCAAAATCTCATCTATATATAATCAGCTTCCAAAGTCCCAAATATCATCTTCTAGATCATCTAAATCAGGTATGGATGATTCATCTTGGACAGCTGAAGGACACATAAATGTATCTAATATTGATAAATCAAGACCAGCAATATAAGCATATTATTTCTAGATATAGAAGCTAATAGCTAAAAAGAAGTTGCCCCAGGGGAACAGGACCTTAGGCTAGGGAAATGTGGAAAAAAAGTGCTTGTTTTCATTCTAACCCTTTTAGCACTAATGGATTTTTTTAAGCATGTGCTTGAATTACTTTTATATAATTACGTATTTTTAAATTATTTTCAATGCTGGAGATCCAACATCAGTGAATAAAATGATGGAAATTAATAGATAAGTTGTGCTATAATGTACAGTTTACTCTGGTATAGTATAAGCTCCCATTTCTTAAACCAGCCTATGAAGTTCTAGTCCATTGGTTCCAATTCTTCCTTTCCTGATGGAGGTGTTATAAAAATTAATTAACAAATGCCTATAAAGGGATTTCCAGATGCTTAGATGAAAGTCTTAGTCAATGTTGAAGCTATTTTTTTCTAATGAGAAATTTTAAGTTACATTTAGCTATGACTCTTGTCATCAAATAACAAGGAAACATTGGAAACTGTTAGAACTACCACTTTTACTATAGTCAGCTGTTTTAGTCTTCTTGGCTGCTCAAGCAACTATGCTCTGGGTTGACTTAAACAATGGGAATTTTTGCTATTTGTTCTTTTATTTTTAAACAGTAGGGATTTAATGGCTCCTGGTTTTAAGGTTAGGAAAAGAATTCAAATCAAGGCATTATCAAGGTGATGTTTTCTCCCCAAAAACTATGGCATTCTGGGTGGCTTCCAGTTATCCTTATTCCTGGGCTCCTCTGTCCCATGGCAATGCACATCGCAGCCTTTCCTGGACTCTGTTCTCTTCTGGGTTCTACTGACCTTCAGCTTCTTGCTTCCACGTCTTTCTCTCCCTCTCTCTGAACTTTATTCTGCTTTTAAAGAGCTGCAGTAATAGGATTAAGGCCTATGCTGATCGAGTTACATTATACCTTCACTGAAGTAAACCCATAGTAATCCCACAGGAATGGATTGAATTTAAGGGGGTTTGTACAGCTCCAAACCACATATATGCTTTACTTTTAAAAATTCTACTTCTCTTTTTAAAAATCAAAGGAAAACTAGTATTTTACACTTCCTAGAGTTCACCAAAGTGAGAAGAGAATAAAAACATAGACAGTGAAGTTAGTTAAATCAATTTTTAAATGTAATGAAAATGCACTTGAAGACATATGTGATTAAAAAGTTTAGTGATTTTAACAGCTCATGTCGTTAGATGGTATTAAAGAAATAGTACTGTGATAAATAAAAATTTAAATATTTGAATATCTACTATATGCCTGACTTTATTGTTAGCTTCTTTCAAATACATAACCTTTTTCAGGTCATATTATCTCCATTTTTCAGATAAGGAAATGAGTTTCAGAAATGTAAAGTGACTTGCTCAGTATTGGACAGCTAATATGGTAGATCCATAGTTTAAACCTATAGAAACTAATTCTAAGTCTGTGCCCAGTTCAATATGTCATGAGACATTTAGATAAAGCACTTAGAAAAAAGAATAAGAGGTGCTATGAGAGAAATAATATTTGGGTATAGTGGCAGCTGGTTCTAATTGCTACCAAATAAAAAATTCTTTGAGTTGTCAAGTAGGTCCTGATACTTTCGCAAGAAAGCTGAGTTTAGACTGGACCAGCATACATTAAAGCTGAAAAATCATTTGGGAAGATTTAGATTCAGGCTTTTATTAGGCACCAGGTATAGTAATTTAAACCTCTATATCACTGGTTCTCAGAGTGATGCCTGGACTGATAGCATCTACATCACCTGGAAACATTAGAATGAAAAGTCTCAGACCCCACTCCAGACTCAGACTGGTGCTTCTCAAACTTGTGGTACACACTAATCACAATCACCTGAAGAACTACTTAAACATGGATTCCTAGGTCCTATGCCCCAGAGTTTCTAATTCAGTTGGTATGTGGTAGAGATCAGGAATTTGCATTTCTAGCATATTCTTAGGTGATGCTGATGCTACCATTCTGCAGACCACATTTGTATTTGAATTATAGTTCTCTGTATCACATAATAGATTATCAAGTAACTTTTTTTCCCCCCAAAGAATTAAATGAACGAATGAATGAACTTTTTATTAGGACAAAGAATGGGGGGGTAGGCCAGTCAGTAGGACAGGTAAAGAGGATAATTAAATCTGAGGAGTCAGGGGGAGATAGGTAGAATAAATAGAGCAGTCAAGAGACCTGGCAGTCAGGGTTATTCCTGGAGGGAATTCCTAGAGGGTACAGCAAGTACTTATATTGGGAGATGGTCTGGGTTTTCCTTGGCAACCACAGCTTGGTTTTATCCATACTGCATTTATTAGCTCTAAAACATGGGAAGGGGGGAGGGGCATTTTTTTTTAAAATCAATGATTGAAACTTGTTTTATCAAAGACGCCATTCATGAATCACTGATGAGAAAAGAGAACAGGTAGAAATTAACTTCTAATTTCTAGTATTATGCTATTTTTAATCCATCAGACAATCCCAAAATGAGATATTTGACCAAATCTTGAGTACTATCTTCCCTAATCTCTCGCTTGCTTACAGGTCAACAAAAAGCAGCAGTGTCAGAGGACAAAAATTAGAATAATAAAAAATTCAAGTTTCATGGTATGAAAAAACAAAATTCTAAAATAAAGATTTATATCTTTAAAAATTAAGTAGAAACATATTTTCGTGTTTAAAAAAAAAATCCCACAGCTCCCTACCCCTTTTTACCATTTCTAATTTTTCCCCAAAATCTGGAAAGAAATATCAAAGTCATATTTTCAGACTCAGTTGTTTTCCAGAACAAAGGATCAGAAATATATGGTGTAGAGTCATTGTAATTCGAAGGTCATATTTAACAAAAACAAACACCTCCATGTCAGAATTCAGAAATCCACAGAAAATTATTGGACTTTGTAGTCATAGGTATAAAGTAATTTTTCTTTTAGAGGGAGACCAGGAGATTCATAGAATTATACCATGGGTAGGGACTCTTGGGAAGCTCAGATCTTTTGTATCAGATCAGAGAAGAGAGAAATAAATGGAAAAGATTGTGTGTTTATTCATCCTAGATAGTAAAAGGTAAACAAAAACAAACCCTAGTTTCTGAATTACAGAGAAGTGAGTGGAGAAAAAGACCCCTTTGCTATTGGAGATGTTTATTTTTTTCAATTAGTCAAGGATCTTAGAAAAGCCTCTGGAATCTTGGTTATGGATCTATCCTACTTTGGGTTCTTCCAGAAACAGACCCCTGATGCTAGGGTTTATTTGGGAGGTAATCTCAGGAAACACCAGTAGAAGAATGAAGAAGTGAAAGAGAGAAAGGAAGACAGTAAAAAGAGAGTGCATTACCAAGCAAGTTACCACTGAGAAAAAGTGGTGCTTAATCCTGCCACATAACTCTGGAGCCAGTGTACTTTGGATTTCTATAAGCAGATCCAATAATCAGTCATTAGTTAAGGGTAGGTAGAGGGTAGGGATTAATTATCTGGCACTGTGGTCTGCCATGTGTATGGTTAGAGAAGTTTCCTCCCAGGGTCAGCTACCTGATTTGTGGGGCCCAGCACAAAATGAAAATGTAAGGCCCTTGGTTCAAAATGCAGGACTTTTTTTGCTTTTTTTTTTTTTTTTTCAGTTTCTTTTGACCTGTTGTGGTGGTGGTGGTGTTTTGGTTTTGAATAAACTTTATTTTTAAAGAATTTTTTGGGATTATAGAAAAATTGTTTAGAAAGTACAGACAGTTCCCGTATATTCCTCCCCCCACTCCTTACATATAATTTCCCCTATTATTAAGGTCTTGTATTTGTGTGGTACATTTGTTACAATTGAGGAACAAATGTTGATATATTACTAGTGACTAAAGTCTATGGTTTACTTTAAGAGTCACTCTTGGTGTATAAAGTTATAAGGATTTTGACAGATGTGTGATGTCATGTATCCACCATTACAAAATCATACAGAATAGTTTCACTGCCCTAAGAAGATTTTTTCATAGTCTCTTTAGACCTATAATGGTGTTTATTTGCTATTTAAGGTCACACTCACCCTGGCATTGAGATACCTGCATGGCAAGTGTAGATTCTCAAAGGTAGCTGCCTCCCTGCTCCTTCTAGCAACTGGGTACATGGGTGTGTGTGGGATGCATGTGCTTTCACCCCAACCTGTGTCCAGGCCTTTCTGAGAACACAGAGTGGTAGCAGTTGCTGGATGGGGGCAGGGGAGAGAGTAAGCCTAGAACCCATCCCAGAGAGGCAAGAAAGTTGCAGGAGAAGGGAACGCATAAGGAAATGAAATTCCACAATCCCTGTACATGTTCTATTGTGCCATCAGACATCACTTAAAGAACACAATTTCAAAATAAACTTATTAAGAATTTCCAATATGACCACCACAGAGCAGTAAACTCTAAGTATGGGACTCCTTCCTGAGGACAAGGCCTTGTGCAACTGCAATGGCCATATACCCACAAAGCCAGTGCTGTTCCACCAGCCAGATGAGGCCTCTGGCAAACAGATGAAGATGCTGGCAGCTGGATGGATACTAGAAGGTACTACAATAGTAAAAGCCCGAGAAGACATGGATAAGGAACCAACACTTCTAGAGGTTCAAAGATTTAAACTTCTAGGATAAACACAATAGATACCTATTCCCGTAGTTAATTTTATTTTCCAAATGAAATTATTGTAAGTTCTTTAATTGACCCCGAAGAGAGTTACTCCAGCACTTCCAGATTATCTTTGTTTCTGGCTCAGTTCCAAACATTAGGGACTCACATTGTCAAACATCTTGCTATTAGTAGGTATGCTCCAACTGTGTATCATTTACCCAAATAGGCTCAATCATGTATTGAATATATTTGTTGAGCCCTCATTATATACCAGGCACTGTGCTAGGTGCTAGTGAAAAAGTAATGAACAAGACCAACAAGCTCCCTACTATAATGAAGATTACATTCCAAGTATCACACCAGGAATCATCTATTTGTGTTCCATCGAAATTTCCACCAAATCTTGGATGTAGTGCTAGTACTTGGAAAGGAGAAATGATATCTTTATTTCATGTTGTTCACAGCCCTTGAGAGTTACTCTTGAAAATGCAATAGCTACATTCATCTGCCTTTTAAATCCATTTAGAAGCAAATCCAATGGATGTGTCATGATGATGGGAACGAGTGTTGTTGGGGGGGGAAGAGGGGGGTGGGGGGGTGGGGTTGAATGGGACCTCACATATATATTTTTAATGTAATATTATTACAAAGTCAATAAAAAAATAAAATAAAATAAAATAAAATAAAATAAAAAAAATCCATTTAGAATCTTTGCTAAACTATAAATCCAGAGGAAAGTCCCTTAGGTTAATAATAATTTTGTAAAAACATTGTTTTTATTCCTTTTTACAATGGTAAACTCAGCAGTATATCATCCAGGATAAACACATAAGCAGATCTTTTCAATATACTTTGGTTCCTAATTGTCAAACAGCTGCTCTGCAGAGCATGGCTTTGTAATAGGTCACCTGTACTCCTCCACCTAACTCATGGGGTTTGCTTTTTCTTATCAATGTGAATTAAAACAAAAACTCTCAGTCTTACATTTGAGACTCTACAAGTTATAACTTTAAAACTATTCCTGAACACTTGGATCTTAATTTTCCTTCAGTGTGCCTGTAAATATGAAAATAACAATATGTTGATGATTTCTTTCTCTCCTTCTCCCTTTTAACTCTAACTTTGGTGTGAAAAAGATTTTAAGGAATAACTCATCCACACCAACAACAAGGCTTTCAGAACTGTGAAAGAAAAATTACATCATGAAACAAAATAATTTTCACTTTATTCCTGGAAGAAAATGGTCATTGTTTCTTATCTTTGAGGTAGTTCTTGGCTTGATGAGTGAAATGGCAGGAATAATTAAGACAGATAGCTATGTGCATCATAAAAGCCAAAATGCATCTTTTCTATTATATAAATAATCATCAACTCTTACTGACAGTTGATACTATATATTCAGAGAAGAGGTGCTTACATGCATAAGTATGGTACGAAAACCTCTTATCTCTCCATCATATGTATAGATTTAAAATATTATATGTAGATACACTCTGTATACTGTATACATAAAGATGTAACATATTTTAGAGCATACCTATTTCAAATGAGGCTATTGTGGTAGCTGTGGTAGATTGAAATGTGTACCCCAGTTTGGACAAGTTCTTGGTCTGCATTCTGGTGGGTGTGGACCCACTATAAATAGGATCTCTTCAAGATGTTACTTCAGTGGGGTGTGGCCCAACTGAATCAGGATGGGCTGTAATCTGGATTACTGGAGCCCTTTATAAGCAGAGTGAAAGTCAAATGGAGAGGGAAGCCATGGGCAGCGGCCAGAAGCTGGAAAGCCAGATAGCCAGAAAGAGAAAAAGAGAAGATGCAGCTATATGGTAGAAAAACCAATGAACCCCAAAGATTGCTGGCCAGTCAGAAGAAACCAACCCCAGAGGAAGCAAGCCAGGGCTCTGAAATCATGAGGGAATACATTCCTGTTGTTAAGCTAACCTGCTATGTTATTTGTTTGAGCAGCTTGGAAAGTAATACTGTAGCCTATCTTTATACATCTGATTCTAGAAGATCACAAAATGCTTGTGTAAGCAATATTAAAACATAAAATCACTAAGAAATCTGATTTATTTCTTATTGTGTTGGGATATATATTGATGGTTACATATATATTCTATTGATAAAAAGCATATTGGAAAGGAAGCATTTAGACATTTAAAATACTATTTTGTGTCATTTTAGAACTTTTATTTTCTAAAAATAATCTGAAAAAAGAATTCTAAAACATATTCCATTAGGGAAAAATGGCAGTAATGGAAGCAATTTCCCATTTATAAAATATTTCAAACCAAAGAAATGTGTAAAAAATCCCGATTAGCCACACTCTCATTGAATTAAATAAGTATTAAGCCAACTTTAACTCTGTTTTGATGGCTATGGCAAAACCTCCAGGCCCCTGCAAAATTTCTTAGTTATTTCTGAGGGTTTCCCTGAGGATGTTTTCTCATGATTCCCTAGTTCTATCAGATATCATCAAGTGCCTTCTATTTTCCTACTCCAATTCTGAATGCATCTGAGGATGTCTGATGCTGAGGTGTTTTGTCCACCAGGCCACATGAAGGTGCCCCAAGATGATCATCTCTGGCTCCCACACATGAGCTGGTTGTTCTTTGCGGGCTGCTCTGATAGGAATGGTGCTCAGTCTTCCTCAGTTCTGTCCTCGTTTGCCGGTTATTTCCTCCTTTCACTAAGTTCTCCTTCAACAGATGTGACAGAGTCCTCCAAGAAATCAAAGTTCCAAAAAAATGAAAGGACCTTCTCTTGTTCCCATCATATAATCTCCAATGCACTTGCTTTTTCTAGTGTTCATGCCTCAAACCCTGAATCATCCTTGATTCTTCCCTTTTGTTCACACCCCATATCTAATCTATAACTAAACCCCTTGGCTCTATCTTTAAATTATACAATATTAAAAATCTAGCCACTGTTGAGTTCATCTACCCCTACCTTAATCCAAATCTCCATAATATCTTACCTGGACTATTATAATAGTAATAGTTTCCTAGCTGATGTCCTTACTTCCAACTTTGCCACTAATACAGATCATGTAAAAACCCATGTCACACCTCTGTGCTAAACACTTTAATGGTTTCCATCTTAGAATAAAATCCAAAGGATTTACCCCATTTATAAGGTCCTTATTGATCTGATCCCTGGTTACCTACCTCACTCCCCCTTCTTCAACCCCCTTAACACTCACTCAATCTCTACCCCCACCTGTTATGATCTTGTAGTTTCCTCCCTCACTTCGTTTTCTGTTCTCTATTTAACTGTTCACCTATATTCTGACCTGACCACCTATATCCCAGTCATTTTCTAGCCCCTTAATTAACTTTATTTTTCATCTCAGCACTTTTTCCACCTGATATATTAAATATTTGATATATTTGTTAATTCAACAATATCTAAGCTTTTTCTACAAGTTAAACTTTATATACCTTTTCTTTCATATTTAAAAGAAAAATAATTGAGAATATATACTGAAGAGGAAATAGGTTTACAAAAAGCAACTTTCTCATTCCATTTGTAAGCTTTAAAAGGGAAGTTTGTGTAAAACAAATGACCAGGACTTTTTTTATTTTTTATTTCTCCTCCCTCCCTCTATTGTCTGCTCTCTGTGTCCATTAGCTGTGTGTGTTCTTCTGTGTCTGCTTGTATTCTCATCAGGTGGCTCTGGCCACCAATCCCATCCTTCTGGAGTGGGAGAGAGGCAATCATTCTCTTGTACCACCTCAGCTTCCTGGCTCTGCTGAGTCTCTCACTGTCTCTCCTCTATGTCTCTTTCTGTTGTGTCATCTTGCTATGTCAGCTCTCTGTGTTGGCTGGCACTCCTGTGTGGGGTGGTTGTCCTGTATGGGGTGGCACTCTGCATGGGCTGGCACTCCACATTGGCCAGCTTGCTGCATGGGCCAGCTTGCCTTCACGAGAAGGCCCTGGGTATCAAAACCCTGGACCTCCTATATGGTAGACAGGAACCCAATTGCTTGAGCCACATCCATGTCCACCCCCCCCCCCTTTTTTTTAAGTACATAGCCATGTGTAAGTTGGAATGTGTTTTCCTGCTTTTGTCATCAGTGTCTTTCTCCTTTCTAATCAATGTAATCATTTATTTTCTTTAAAAATGAAAGTGCATTTAAAAGTCCTCCTCTTTCTGGATAATATGATTTAAATGAATCTATTTAAAAATGTGATTGTGGCTGAAAGGGGTATCTAAAGAGGTTAATGCTCATTGAGAGACAGCTAGCAGATAATCTAGGGGCTGTATATAATAGAGATTTTGGTGGTAGATGAGGATTGTGATTAATAATATAAATACAAGAATGTCCTTCCATTACAAAGTATTAAGAATATGGTGATACATGGGAAAAATACAACTAATGCATAACTTATATAGTTTAAAAAGTAATTTTATAATATTTTTATAGCAAAGGCCAAGAAGGTACTATTTTAATGATAAAGGTTAAAAAAAAAGAATATATGGGATTTATTTTTATGAGATGTGAATATGATCAAGCTTTTTTTCCCCTCACTTTCTTCATTAACAAGGAGACCTTGGTCATGTCATTTAACCAATCTGTACTTATTTATCTTTCTGAACACTGGAAAAACAACTGCATTTGTTTTTAGGATTAAATAAGATAAATGTGCCTAGATAGAATTTTTAAAAATAATGCTTCCATAATTTGTTAAGCTGCTTTTTGTCTGTTATTTTACTTTTTGAATTTGAAATAAAGTTCACTTAAAAAAATAGGTCATTTGTTTGCAGAAAGCTTGATTACATTAAAAAATCTACCCAAATACAACAATTTTGAAATCTTATAAAAATTTTGCTTATAAATTCAGCAACTCAAATTGATTTCCTAATATAACTAAATTCATTAATCCCTGGGCAATATTCCTAGCTGCTGAGGCCCCTTGTGGCCAACAAAGGGGATTTGAGAAGCCTGGAGAGAGATGCAGGGAAAAAAAAAACCAAAGGAACTAGGTCATAAAATGGACAGTAATTGATGCCCTTCTATTCCCTAGCATTATTTGAAGTCCTCAGAAATCCCAAGCCTTGGAAAAACGTGAAGGTGAGAAAAATGAAATGGAAATAAAGGATGGTTTTCTTTGAACAATATATTAACAATACAAAAATCTTTGGGCTGGGGGGCAATTTCAATCCAAGTTCTTGAAATAGACAACCTCATTGAACAAGCTTTCTTAGGCATTACCAGTGTATCATTTCTGCAGTGCTATGATTACAGAGAATGCCATCATTAGTATCTTCAATAGCAAATGAAAAATTTTTGTAATACTACCATAATAGTTTTCACCTGAAAAATGGAAACTTGCCTTCTTTTGTTATCTTAATATAATGCATAAAAGTTGCTAAATTGTAATTATTTGGGTTAATCTTTAAATTCCAGGCTGAGTGATCAATCCATTAAGGCTTAAAGTTACATTTACAGGTGTTTTGATAAGGAATTCATTTCTATCAGTGGCCCAGATATTTTCTTTTTTCAGTGAAGGTCTTCAGACTAGAATGGCTTAAAGGATGGTTCTCAAATTTTAGTGTGTATCTGAATTTTCTGGAATGCTAGCTGCAATTGCTGGGCCGAACCCCAAAGTTTCTGATTCAGTAGATCCAGAGTGGAGCCTGAAAATTTTTATTTTCAACAAGTTCCCAAGTGGTGTTTATGCTGCTGGTCTAGGGACGATACCTTGAGAATAGTGAACCACTAATTTAAATTAAGGCAAGGGGTTAGCCCATGAATCATTTTTAAAAATTTATATTTTGTTCTTTAATTGTTAAGATGTTATTGATCACCCAAGGAAAAGTGTTTATAAAAGATTGTTTAGACATGTTGCTAATATATACTGGGCTCTCCAAGGTGTCTTACCAAATCGTACTTCAGGCTGAAAGCACATGTTCTCAAGACTGCAGGCCTATGAAAAGTTTGAAGTCCTAGCATAGAAAAACATCAATGTAAAAAGCTATTGGGTAGCAGGTATAGCTCAGTGGTTTGAGCACCTGCTTCCCATGTACAAGGGTCAATCCTCAGGACCTCCTGAAAATGAAAAAAGCTATTGGCCCATGACTTCAATCACCTAATACCCAAAAATTTAAGAATAGTATAGATAATATCAAAATATAAAGAAAATCTTCTTGTTTGGGTTCTATTCATTGATTGTCAGGCTAATATTTCATTTATCCTGCACCAGTTTCTGGAACTCTTTACTAATGTATTGAACCTACCTTACTTTGAAAGAGTCCTTGAACTAGCTTGTAGTTTTTCATGGCTGCCTAGCTTGAGAAAACTTTCGCATCATCAGATATGCAATGCCAAGCTATGATTTGTAATGGATAGATTCCCGTTGTAAATAAATTCCTCAAATCTCAGTTACTTTTTATTCAATTAAATATCCAGGGTGAACAGCCAAAGAAAGCACTGCAGAAACAAAGATAAGAAATTAAGATGCAGGAAATATACTTCCAGAGTTATGGCAATAAAAATTATTCTCTCAAAAAGTTTTCCCCTTAGTTTAACCTAATTGATTATTGTTCCTTTATACATAACATTGCAACTTTTTGGTTTTATGTTAGAAAACAGGTTGTTTTCCTCGTTCCCACACATCATCCTTGTGTTGTGAAGTCAGCTCTTAGCCTCTCTCCATCTCAGACATGCCACAAAAACACCAGTGAAAATCTGCTTTGTTTAGAGGAGACTGGTAGTATCTCCACGGACATGCTGTCAATAAGGTTATTTGGAAATGATAACCTGCCATCTTCCTCTATGGTCCCGGAGTGAATTTTGTTATTTTCACCTTTCCTGATGACAGGTATTTTATATTCCTAACCTTCTCCCAGGCTTCAGGGTTTGAAGAAATGCTCCTGTTTTTAAAGGAAGTCATACTCTTCAAATATATCTTTTCTGAATAATCTAAATAGTAATGTCCATGGAAGAAAAGTCTGATGAAAATTCAAATGTAATATTACTAATATATCTATATATAAATACATATTATATATCTGAAATTGAACCTTAGAATGTAGAGTGGACAGCATATTCCTAAAAGCCAAATCTCAGCTAGCTATTCCAATGATTTAGGACCTTTTTAGAAAAGCTGCTATTCTTCCCTTCCTTCTCCTACATTCCATCTTAAAGAAACTGCCCATTTCCCATTCTCAGAGATTTCTCTCCCTCACTCCCTATGAACTGGAAAAATGGATGTGTGAATCTACCACTCTGGTACAACTCATTGCACTAGGTGGACAATGAGGGATTTAGAAATGGAACTTGGTAATTTTAGGTAGTTGGTTGTAGAAGCTGGTCTTGGAAAACAGTGTAAATTGAGATGGAAGGTTGTTGACACATGGAAAAAGAGAAGGGTAAAGCAAATGAGCACAGATGAGCATGGACAAGAAAACGTTTGGGCTGATTCCTGTCACTTTTCCTGATCCTGGGCAAACAGACACATTTCCTGTCCTCCAGAAGAGATCTTTTTAAGTAGTTTGAGTGAATTTCCATTTTTTACAAGTATTCAAGGCCAGACTAGGGCAATGCTTATGTTTAGAAGTTCATCTTAATTTCCAATTGGACGTGACTCCTGGCTAGGGATAAAAGACTTACTATCAGAGTTGCCATGTTGTAGAACTGAAATGTTTCCCATTATATTTTTTCTTTAATATTTAAATTAGAAAAGTAAAAAGTGATACATGCTTGCTGTAATAAAAAATCCAATAATGCAAAAGCACAGAAACTAAAGTGAAAGATGCATACCGTAAATCTCACTCGTTCCTGATCCCATTCTTCAGAAATAAATTCCTATAAACAGTTGTTGCATACCCTTCAAGACTTTATAAAACATGTATTTACAAAAACCATATTTGATATGCATATTTATATATCTATAATCTCTCCCTGTATCTGTAGAGACTTCTATTTTAATTTAAGTACATCTCTTGTTTATTTTTTCTTCCATAAACCCTTCATAGGTATGAGGCCAGCCATCAATTACTATGTAGCTTTCTTTTTTTTTTTTTTTAAGATTTATTTTATTTTATTTCTCTCCCCTGCCCCCAGTTGTCTGTTCTCTGTGTCTATTTACTGCATCATCTTCTTTGTCCGCTTCTGTTGTTGTCAGCGGCACGGGAATCTGTATCTCTTTTTGTTGTGTCATCTTGTTGTGTCAGCTCTCCGTGTCTGCCGCGCCATTCCTGGGTAGGCTACACTTTCTTTCACACCGGGCAGCTCTCCTCATGGGGCGCACTCCTTGCGCGTGGGGCTCCCCTACGCGGGGGACACCCCTGCATGGCAGGGCACTCCTTGCGCGCATCAGCATTGCGCATGGGCCAGCTCCACACGGGTCAAGGAGGCCCGGGGTTTGAACCGCAGACCTTCCATGTGGTAGACGGACGCCCTAACCACTGGGCCAAAGTCCGTTTCCCCTAGTAGCTTTCTTTATACCAGGTCAAGCTATCTCCCAATCCCGTTAATTTTGCCTTAATAAATCCATTAAAAATTTTTTTTCATATTCTTACTACAAAATAAAAATGGGTTTCTGAATTAAGTGCTTTAATAAAAATTTTTAAAAATTCTAATTTTTTTATTTTTTATTTTTAAAGAAACTTTAGATTACATAAATGTTACATAAAAAATATAGAGATGGGCAGATATGGCTCAAGTGGTTGAGCACCTACTTCCCATGTATGAGGTCCTGGGTTCAATCTCTGGTACCCGTATACCCCACTTTCCCACTTTCCATTAGCTCTGGAACAATGTCTTACCATCTGTGTAATGGGGTTACTGACTTATCCAGTCAGTTTTGTTGCTTAATTTTGTTTAAAATTCAGTTGACTACTTTCAGCTGAAATATATTATAGTCATGTATAGTAGAACAATATCTCAGTTAATTCATTTTCTCTTTTTGAATTTACACTAAATAGAAACATGGCTTCCTTATTTAATAAGATGAGACTACCTTAAAGCCGATGACTGAGGATAGATTGCTTTAGAGCTACTCCCCATTTCTTCACATTCCCTCTAGAATGGTGATCATCTAAATTGCCCATTGTACATCAACATCGGAATATTTACAAACTTACAGACAAGTATTTTTTGGTAGATTAGTGTATTAGTCAGCCAAAGGGGTGCTGATGCAAAATGCCAGAAATCTGTTGGTCCTTATTTGGGGTAGAAGCTTATAGTTACCAGGCCATAAAGTGAAAGTTTCTTTCCATCACCAAAGTCTGTTGCCATGTGTTGGCGCAAGATGGCTGCAAGTGTTCAGGCTTCCTCTTCCTCTTAAGGCTCCATGGTCCCAACTTCTTCCCATCTTAGCTATAGGCTGGGATAAGTCACATCTTTTCTCCTGGAGCATGTTTCTTTCTAGGCTTAGCTGTTCTGGTCTCTCCACTAGGTTAGCTGTAGACTATTAGGCTCTCTCTCTTCCTGGGGCCTCTGCCATGTCTGTGGAGATATTTCTCTTCCTCTGTGTTCTTCTCCTCTGTGTGTTTACTTTCCACAGTTCCAACATCAAAAACTCCATTTCTCTCCTCTGCCCTGTGGTTTTCTCGATGGGGACTCAATGTTCCACTGACATGGCCCAATCAAAGCCCCAATCATCAGTCAAGTAAAGTGAAACCTCCAAATTCAATACAATCTAGTTTGCCTGAGGAACAGACGAGTTTACAAACAAAATTCAATATCTATTTTTGGAATTCATAAACAATATCAAACTGCTACAAGTAGTTAATTAACATTCTTTATAAATTTGCTATTTCTGAGATATTCAAATAGAAAAAAATATCCCCCAGTGGTTTTCCTTCAATTACTTTTTAACTCTCTCTCTTTTATTTTCAGTTCAAATGTATCACCCATGCCATTTTACACTGTTTATGAATTCCAAAAATAGATATTGGACTGTGTTTACAAACTGATCTGTTCCTCTGGACATATTAGATTGTATTAGATTCAGAGGTTTCACTTTTACTTGATTAAATTATGATTAAGGCTTTGATTGGCCACATCAGTAGGATGTCACAAGGACTCACAGAGAAAATGACATGGCAGAGGAGAGAGTTTGAATTTTGATGCTGGAGCCCCACGGACAGAGCCAAACCATTCACCTGATAGTTTGCAACTGAAGAGACCAGAGCCCTGAACAGCTAGGAAAGCCTGGAAGAGACAAGCCTTATGCAAGCCTACAACTGAGAATGGAAGTTGCTGGGACCATGGAGCTTTAGGAGGACGAGGAAGGCTGGACCCTCACAGAGACCAGGAGCCACCTTTCTCCAACACTTGGCAACTGACTTTGGTGAAAGAAGTAACTCACACTTTATGGCCTTGTGACTGTAAGCTTCTACCTCAAATAAATACCCTTTATAAAAGCTAACATTACAGATGTGGAGTGGACACAACCATTCCAAGGTCCACAGGATGGAGGAATAGCATAAGGATTAGAGTGGACTTACTGATAATCTATTCATGAACTATTGTGATTAGTAATCGAAGAAAATGTGGCATTGGTGTGGAGAAATTGGCCATGGTGGCTGCTGGCGGTAGGGAATGGGAGGAAGAGATGAGATGTGGAGGTGTTTTCGGGACTTGGAGTTGTCCTGGGTGATGATGTAGGGGCAGTTACCGGACATTGTACGTCCTCCCATGGCCCACTGGGTGGAACATGGTAGAATGTGGATTATGATGTGGACCGTTGATCATGAGGTGCAGCGGTGCTCTGAGATGTATTCACCAAATGCAATGAATGTCTCATGATAATGGAGGAGATTGTTGTTGGGGGGAGGAGTGGGGGTGAGGCGAGTGGGGGGTATATGGGGACCTCATATTTTTTAATATTACATTAAATATTATTTATTAAATATTAAAATAAAGTACTTTGCACCTGCACCCCTTTGGCTGACTAATGCAGAATTTGCTACCAGAGAGTGAGGTCATGCTTTTGCAATTACCAAAATGCTGGAATGTTTTTATAAATGGGTAAGGGGTATTTGTTGGAAGAATTGTGAGATGCTTACTGGAAAGACCTAGATTGCTTTGAAATGACTGTTGGTAGGACGATGGATACTAAATAGATTTTTTATGAGGCCTTAGAAAGTAAATGATGAAACTATTATTGGAAACTGGAGGAAAGGCAATCTGTATTTTAAAGTTGCAGAGAACTTAGTGAGATTAACTCCTGGTGTTTTATGGAAGACTGAGTTGAAAATGGCAAGCCTGGGCATTTAGCTGAAGAACTTTCCAAAGAAATTTGGAGAACACAGCTTGACTTCTCCTTGTAGCTTATAGTAAAATACTAGACAACTAGAAAGTGATAATTCATTGTCATTAAGTGTGTTATTTACTAGATTACCAAGCAAGAACTCATTTGCTCAGCTAAGCTCCCTTAAACACTTCTGGAGACAGCAGATGTGATTCAAGCAGCTGAGTGCCCACCTCCCATATGGGAGTTCCTGGGTTCAGTTCCTAGTGCCTCCAAAAGAAAACAAAAAAACAGACAATGAACAATGAGCAAAAAACAACAAGCAACAAAACAAAACAAAATAATAAGCAAACAATGAACAAACAGATGAGGGAACCAACTCAGGGAAGCTGATGGGAGCTCAGTGGTTGAGTGCCAGCCTCCTGTACATGAGGTCCAAGGCTCAATCCTCAGTCCTTCTGGAGCAAAGGGAGATAGAAACAAATACATTGAGTTAAATTTGTGCCCAGCTGACTTCTTCTGTCAAGTTAATCTCTCTACAGGTGCCACTCTCCATCTACCCTTCTATTACTATTCATTACACTCCTACCCATTCCCATCAAAAAGCATTTATTAAATGCTTAGTTATTCAATGTACTGCAAACGAAATCACAACTGCAAAGTAGATTAGTGTAAAAGAGCTGTAGCCTTTGTTCCTGAAGAAAGCTTAATTATGTTGTTTAACCTGTATCTTATGTTAGGACTCTAGTTGTAATAACGCGTCTTCCCATATAATTTGAGTGATATATATGCCAAGCAAAGGCCTAGACATTTGAAACACAAGAGTGACTAAAATAATGCCCCTACAATCATCTGCAGCCCACCAGGAAGCCTGAGTTGTTTACCATCTTCCCTTTTATGCAGGAAATATTAGAGGTCAAATGCTTCATACCCTGGAATTAGGCTCTTTTGTGTCCTCTTGGCTGGGGTGTTGATTATTATGCAGTTTTCTGAATTCCAGATTAACTGGTTCTGACATCAATGACCTATCTGATTTCTCTTGTTTTTCTTACCTGAATTCCTGGTTTCTAAAAGCTTGCTTCTTTTTTCTGTTTCTTAATAACCCTAATTGTTTATTGCCCTGTAACAAATGATCACTGCGATTGTAACTGGGGTATCCTGATTTATAGGTAGAGGTGTGAAAAACCATCCCAGCAGTGAAACATATTTCCAAGTATTAAATTTGATTTCACCCACTTAGGTTAGCAGGTTAGCAAGAAGTCCAATCTTTCTCTGACACTCATCTCCTCTTCCCACATCCCTTTTTGTAGCCCAAGGGCCAGTCCTGTTTGTTCCTGTCATGTTGCTAGGTCTATTGATTTTCTATTTTTGTAATTAAACAATACCTAAGATGGTTAAAAGTTCTCCTTTAAATCGAATTTGCAGTAACTCCTAGCTCATGGGTAATAGGACCTCTCCTACTACAATAGTACCTGAGATCAGCTGCCTTCTCCCACATTTTCTCTGTGTAGTTTCTATACCATTGATGGCATTAGCACTGTCATGAATTCTAACTCAGATGTTTCCCATGATAGTATTTCCTTTATCAGCATTTTAAATTAGAAAAATGAGAAGTAATACATGCTCATTGCTGAAAGAGTAGGGATTCAGACTTACTATCTTGACAGGATTGCCATATAAAACATAAGACAAATAATTTTTATTATAATTACATCCCAGATATTGCAAGGGACATACTTACACTAAAAAAATTATTATTTGCTTATCTGAATTCAGATTTAATTAGGTGTCCTATATTTCAGTTTCCTAAATTTGGCCACTCTACATCTTGAGCTGAAGGACCTCACAACTGCCATCAGATGTTGGCTGCTTTGTAAAAAGTCTCTGCACCCTCCACTACCATGCTGATGTTGTGCTGCTAGGATCAGAAGCAACTGAAATTCTAGTCATCTGCAAGAGTGACTGGTGTCCAAAGGGATGACGTATAGGATGCTCAAGTGATGTCAAATCAGCCAGTATAGTCCAGTGATTCTTATGCAGTGATTCTAAAAGATTTCAAGGTAGGATCATCTTTATCCCCAACATCCTTCTCAATGCTTTGCTAGGACCATGTTATTCCATGATAAAATTGACCTGAGTTCTCAATGTTTAGCTTATTAGATTTATGCACAGTTACTTCAAGAAAACACAAGCCTAAATGTGGGAAGATGGTTTTGAGACAGGCCTGGTCTACCAAATCTATGCAGAACCACTCTTCTGTCAGCCGTGTCACTTGATCTTAGCTTCTTCTATTCTTGTGGTGAATGTGTTTCTGTGGCTTCTTTGCCTTTCCTTGTTATGGTTTCTGAGGAGGTAACTTTATTGCAATCTTAACACATTCCAATAATCTTGAATCTTGGGGAAAGGAGTGTGGGTTCAGCTGCTTATATCTGGGGAAGCTATAAATCTTAAGCAAATATGATTCCTAAAAGTAATCTCAAAAATTTTAAAAATATTAATATCTTTAGTAGATTCCCTTAGAAAGGAAATAAGGAAGAAAGGAAAGAAAAAAACCTAAAAAGAATAAAAAGGAAAGTTCCATTTCACTAGACAAAAAGAAAGGAAGAAAGAGAAAAATATTTTTGTTGGATATACACAATACGTTTCAATAATTTTTAAAAAGCAGCAGTATTCCTCAAAACTAGTGATAACTCCTATTGACATTTTAGTATATATCCTTCAAAGGATTTTCCATGCATCTTTGTGTGTGTATGTGTATTTCTATGAGATTGTATATATACTCACAACTAGCTCAAAGGGGTTCATACTCTATATACTGTTTTCAAATCTACTGTTTTTCACTTAATAGTATATAATGAAGATTTTTCTATACCATTAAATACTCTTTTAAAATATTTTAATATCTGTGGAATATTTCATTAATTGGACATGCCTAATTATATTTAACCAATCACCTATTTAGTGCCTTTAGTTTTTATTTTCTAATTAATAATTTCTAGCTAAATCTTTGTGTTTATCGTTAATTATTGCCTTAGGATAATCTACTAATGGTAGAATTTCTGGGTCTAGGTAAAAGGCATTTTTCTCTTACGGATTTTTTTAAACTTTTTATTTCAAAACAATTTAGATTTACATGAGTTGCAGGTACAGAGAGTTCCTGTATTACCTTGACTCAGCTTCCCTCATTGTTAACATCTTACATATCCATGGCGCATTTATAGAAACTAAAAAATTAACATGGATAAATACTATTAACTAAACCACTGATTTCGTTCAGATTTTATTAGTTTTTCCATGAATGCTCTTTTTCTCTTCCAGAATCCTATCCAGAAAACGTGTTGCATTTAGTGGTCATGTTTCTTTAATCTTCTCCAAATTGCTTTTTAATGTTGTTGACACTTTTGAGGAGTACTAGTCAGATATTTACAGAAATTTGGATTTGTGTGATGTTTTTTCATTATTAGACTGGGAATATGACCATAAGCTTTTAAGGTTTTTGGCTTATACTGTAGAAATCCTCTTATCCAATATAAATGATAGATTAATTGAAAGAAATCAGTTAAAGTATGTGATCTTTAAAAATGATACATGCATACCTTATATATTTTATTTGCTTCATATACATTTACTTGCCAATATTTTAAAGCTGTTGGCTTTAAAATATTTTTTATTTGTTTTGTTTTCTGTTTTAATACACTCTACTGATTAGCGTTTTGGATCCTCTTTCTTCATAAATCACAACTATAAGGAATGAATCATTTATGATTCTAGTTCCATTCTCTTTAAAATGGAGAGAACTTAAATCACTTGAAAAGTAGCTTTTCAAGATTTCTACAATTTTCTTTTGCATTTGACTCTACCACATTTAATCTGAAAGCAATTTTCTTTTCTGTTTTTGAAATTTATCTTGGATTGAGCACTTGGCTCTCATTGAAAAAACTCACTTTTCACATTCATTTAATCAGATTATAGACTTTCAATTAAACATCATAATTATAATAATGAATACAATTGAAATAAGTTTAGGAAAAATAAAGCTGACTTGTTAAATTAACCCTTAACTTACTAAACATTGAGGGTATTAATCAATGTGTTTCACAGTTGCTTTGGCTCACTCAGCAAGCTGGTTAAGAGGAGGCCAGTTAAGAGAGCTGCTGATGCATTGCCAAATTGTCCTCCAGTAAAGCTGTCGCCTATTTATAGTATTATCTCACTTACATGGTAGGAGAATTTCTGTTTCCCCAATTTTGATAACTTTTGATAGGAGAATATCAAAGTAATTGTATATCAAACTAAATTATATAATCTGTGTTAATACTAGAGAATGGAGTTCAGTAATAAAAGTGAATTTTCTTTTCTGATCATTTTGCTTATTGATCAACTGTATTTCTTCTTTTAGTTATCATCTTGATGTACTTCTACCCATTTAGCAACCCAATTCACTGACTGTGACAGCTTGAGATTTTTTGTAGATCCCAGAAAAGATTATGCTCTTGGAATTAAACCATTCCTGTGTGTGGGAGACCCTTTGATTGAAATGGTTCAGATAGGTGGCTTTCATTGGATTAGTTCAGTGAGGCATGACCCAGGGTGGATATTGGTCTTTTTGCTGGAGTCCTTTATAAATGGAGGACTGAAAGCAGAGACAGAAAGAAGACAGAAGAAGAAGAAGACAGAAAGAAGAAACCCTGGTCGCTGGAGGCTGGAATCAGCAGAGCACAGAGCCATTGAAAAAGGCTTCCAAGAGTCTATGCCCATGGACCAGTTTGAAGCTTAGGAGATTAGACTTGGAGGAGAGGGGAGGGATGAGCCTTGTGCCCTGCCATGTGCTTGACTACCTATAGTTGAGCTCCAAGAGAAAGCATCTTTAGATGGAGCTGCCATGTGTCATATCCCACAGCTACAACTTGATGACAGCATCTCTTGATGATGCCTTGGTTTGAACACTTTCATGGCCTCAGAACTGTAAGCTTTTAACCTAATAAATTCCCATTTTAAAAGCCAACCAATTTCTGGTATATTACATTGACAGAATTTAGAAACTAAAACACTAACCTACCTTTATTTACAGGATTCTAGCCTATAGTCTGCTTCAATTATCTGGTAATAGCTGTTTTTCTCACTGCTACATTACTAATCTGGGACTGAACCTTGCCTCCTTCTATTCAATCCCTGGCTGGTGAACATTATAAGGATCTTCTTTATTTAAAAATCTAAATAGAAAAAGAGTGAAATCATTCACCAAAAGTTTAGCATGGGGTTTAAAAACATCACCTCAGACAAGCCATGCTATTGGTACATACATAATCTGCCACCCTGCCGCCTTGCCTTATCCAACGTCAATTCTTACGACTCTTCCCCTTGCTGCCCTTCTGCTGTTCTTGGAGCACAAGGGGCATGTTCCCACTGGGGCCTTTCTGCTGACTGTTCCTTCTGCCAAGAACATTCTTCCTCCAATTATTTGCATGGCCACCTCTCCTACTTCCTTCAAGTTTTTGTTCAGCTGTCACCTTTGTACCTTTACAATGAAGCCTGCTTAAAATCACAATGTACCACCCCCACTCTTTTGACTCCTTTTTCTATTTTATGTATCACTTACAACTTTCCTCAAACTATACCATTTACTTATTTACCATATTTATGATTTAGTTCCATGTCCCATCACTAGAATGAAAATGACTTACCATGGGTAGCGACTTCTGTTCGTTTTGTGTTCAGATATACTCCAACCTTCCAGGGCAGTGCCTGAATTGTGGTAAGCACATCATAAATATTTGTTCAATGAGTGAATTGATTTTAAAAGAAAGTCTCCAGACATGCAAGGGTGAGACATAGGAAAGGGAAGTCCCTTCTAGGATACTCTATCTGGGTAAATATAAGTGTGTCTTAATCAGAGCCTTTTGAATGCTACTGTCTCTTTTGTGGGCAGGACTTTGGAACTTCAGGTAACATAGATGCATCTTGTGTATTTCTTCGAATGGCTTTGTTCATCCATGCACGCCTATGCTGGGTTACACAAAAAGCCACTCTGTAACTGAAACCTTTCTAGACTGGAGGTTCCCAAACTCTTGAGCCAAACCATAACAGTTTTCACTGGTCTAAAAAAATTCCTCTCATATAATTCTTAAAGGCTCAATACTGGGTGATTCAGGCCCTGAGTTATGCAGCACTGGGTATGAGAAATACCAGAAGGATACTTCTCATATCCTTCTTTCAGAGCTAGCCAGCCAGATATCTGTTCTAAGGCAATAATAATCTTTTTTTCCTCAACCCTTGGAGAAGAAAACCAGAGAAACTGCTGTAGGCAAAAGCACTGTTTTTCCTTACTTTCTTTCAATTTACCTAGAATATTATGGTTTGAGTTTTGTAAGAAATTAGGGAAAGTTTAATATGGTTGCTTTCATTTTAGACAATAATGAAAAACTGGAGGTTATACTTCCGCTTGGGATATAGAGAGCACAACAACAAAAAAATCTAGATAATCTACAAAATCATAACTTCTCTTAAACCCTTCAGAGAGTTAAGTTGCAAGGCTGTTAAGGGAATTGAATTTCAAAGTGACAAGTCCCTCTGAGGAAAGACAGGACGCGAACTTTTCAGCGTTAGCAGAGCATGTGAGGAAGGGGTGGCCACCACAGAAGTGGGTAGAAAGAAATCAGCTAAAATTTCACAAATGCCTAAACTCCAGGTGTTGTTTAGTGTATCCATTTACAATAACTAGGAGCCCATTCACAAGGGAAGTTCATACTAGCTCACAACTTCTTCTCCACTAGGTGTACAGTAGATGCTGGTAAAAGACTGGGATCAGGGCAGGAAACTGGAGAGAGCCCTTCTATTAGCCACAGATTCAAGGAGGGGTTTGGTTGCCATGGAGATGGGGGCAGGACTTCTGAGAAGGCCCCATTCCCAAGTCTCAGGTGCATAGACTCTTGGACACTGGGACTGGATCAGGAAACTAAGAACCACCCCCAGTACTTAGCACAAGCCTGGCATTGAATAATCAGTGATAACCTACTGATGAGGGACAAAGGGCAGAGCAAGACAATGGAGAGAAATGCCTGTTGAGGCACATGTGCAGGGACTGAAGCAAGATGGGGGATGAAGCAGGAACATGGAATAAAGACCTCTGGTACTTCCAAGCCCCATACTAAACACAGGCCCACTGGAGGAATCAAGCCTGTGGTCACTGAAACAGTGATAGAAATGACAAAATTTAAGCAGGACTTTTTGTTTGTTGCAGAGGGGTTGAGAAGGTATCTATCTGATTGTATGTCTTTTCAGTCTTTTCTGCCTTACACTTGGACCAAGGCTTTGACCCTAAAAAAATGAATGTTTGTGTTTGAGGATTTTGGTAACTCCACTACTGGTAACTACAAAGCAAACAGGGGCCTCGCACAGAAGGGCCCAAAATACAAGAGGGTAAGCTAGGAAAATGCAAGTACAGTTTTACTGATGTGGGCTATGGGTGGAAGGCTCTTTGTCTCTTCAGAGATAACTAAGTTGTTTGACTTGTGGGTGTGAAACGGTAAGAGGCTGCAGTCCTGCTCTTAGGGACCAGCAGGCTCCAGTCCCAGGAAATGTTTAACAAAGCAAGGGCTATAAACTTTAAGTATTTAGGGGAAATGCAAAAACCAAGGCTTATCTAAAATGTCTGGAGTCCTTGCTAAAAGCTTACCTAAGATGTGGAAGAGATATATGCTAATTGAAGCCTATTGAGAACTGAAACAAAGGGACGATTTGGCCTTTCCTCTCTGTATAAAAGACGTTTGAAAATCTTGTTCCGGGCTCGGGATTCAAACTGAAAGCTCCCGAGTCCGGCCGGCCGTCAATAAACCATTTTTCCTTCTCAAAATCATTCCTGAGTCCTGGCCTCTCTATACTCAAATAATTGAACTTCTCTTAAATTCCACAACATTACCATAAACTGTAACATTCTTTGATTCTAAACCAGACTTTGTGAGTGGTTTTTTGTTCTGCCCTTGTGAAGGGAAGAATCTAATTTGGGGAGTTCCAGGCCTGCTCCCACCCAGTGCTGTGGTTGCTGTGGTTTGATTTTTGTATCCACCTCCTGGTCTTTGTACCAAAATCCATGCTAATGCAGCCAAATTAAATGGCAACAGCCAGGATGAATTAAAAGAAAATTCATTTATCATCATTTCCAGTGGGATGATTTTTTTCAAATATTACATGCCAGAAAATATGTACAGACAATTTGGCTTTATGAAACTTTTGCTAAGAAAATCAATATGACATAGGTGATGTTAAATGTTAAGATTATTTTTTAAAACAATATTTCCTTAGATTCTTGAGCATATCCTTCAGCAATTCTTCAATGGTTCTGCAAACATTCACAAGAGGCTATAAAATAGTTGAAAAGATAATTCATTCTTGAAGGTTAAATTTACTTATAATACCTTCTTCATAGAAGTCCCTCTACTTTATATTCTGCATGTAAGCATAAAATTATAGCTACGAAACATAAACCCAAATATGTTGATTACAGTATAATTTCCATCACATTATATAAGAATTGCCCAAGATTTCAACTTCAAATTTAAATATAACACCTATTCAAAAGAGAAAAATTATCACCAATGGCACTTTTTCATATTATTTCTCAGAATTTCAACTGAAAATATGTTAATTACTGAATCAAGCTTGGTATTCAAGATTACACTGAAAATTTACAGAATCAATTTCCCTTAAAAAAAGTAACAATGACTTCGAACAATTGTTTTCTGCCTAAATAACGAGTTAAAAAGCAACAAGCAAATTTGTTTATAAAAAATACCTCAGCACATAGAAATCTCAGTTCAATTTCTTTCATATTCTGGAGGAGCTGGAAAAGAGAAGAAAACATAAGCAATTTAACCTTTGTTTGTAGGTAATGATTGTCCTAAAAAAGTAATTGATATCTATATTAGATATGTCAGTGTACCAGGGAAAACATCAGAAGTGAGAAAGGGAAAGAAAGGAAATTCCATAATATCCATTTTCTTTGTCTTCATTTGCTCAGATATAAGCTTTTACCAAAAAAAAGTTGATGAAACTCCACATACTGCCATCCTCATGTCCTCCACGGGGCAAGGATGTTCTTTTGTGTATAAACTGCTTCTTATGATAGTCCTTGACTTCTGATTAAGGTATTATGAGCTGTAGAAAATTTTAATAGGTACTCTGAATGATTTGCTGGAGCTCAGACTATAGTTTAGAGATAGCTCTTGTGACAAAGACCATTTTCTTCTGGAATTAATTTTTATATTCCTCATAATTAGAACAATTTCAATTTTATTCCAGTGTAATTTGAATATCTGTATAAATTTTTTTAGCTGCTTTTTTCCAATTTTTATTGTCCTTTCTTTTTATCTGAGTGCAGGAGTGATACATGTTCATTTTATAAACTCCAAATATTACAGAAATAAGGAAAATTAGTATCTCCCATATGCTTTTCCAAAGACACCAGTATTAAAAAGTTTAGACCAGTGGGCTTTTCATTATGCTGCATAAAACAGTCTGATGATAGCCCAAGTTATGAAAAAGACAAAACTCCTAGAAAACTTGAATATTAGAATTACTTAGACCTTACCATAAGATATGTGGCCCTAAAGAATGGGAAAGAATCCTTCTTCATTCTTACTCTGAATGTATTCCCCCTTATAAATTATTATATACCATTTTCCATCCAGTGTAAAGAATAGCTCCAGGCTCAGTCCAAATAACCAATAATGATGTTAGTCATTACCTAAAAGACACTCATTTTGTGTGAATTTACATTTTGACTCATTAAAAACATCTTGTTAATTTCCAAATAAAGAACAAATGTATAGGCCCCAAAGAAGACACTGCAACTCACAAAGTTTGGTTTAATATCATTCATTTCAAATTTACTAAAGGTTAATTAGATAATACTTAAATAAATTGTATTTAATTAACATTTTTATTATATTGCTTATATACAGTAACACCTCACTATCTAGAACTTAATCAGCAGCTATCCAGAATGGCGAACAAAAGCTCTTGTTTCTCATTTAGAGAAGGCCTCCATAGGCCTTCAGTGAAAACCAATTTGCTCTCATATAACCCACAGTTTTAATAAACTTTATATAGCCTATAATTTTAATAAGCTTGGCTGTCAAATTTATAACTCTCCTTAATATTAGAAGAAACACAATACAAGAGGAGAGAGGTACTGCTACATTCAAACACAGTGGCAACTGTGAAAAATAACTGTGAGCTTGGTGGGCAGAGGGATAACAAAATCTAAACAGCAGATACAACTAGTAAAAAATTGCATTTTAGGTATGAGCAATAGGTCCTTGAGAGGGTCACTGTAGACACTAAGAATTACAACAATCTTCCTTTCACACACAGGTCTTTATAGAACAATCTATATGATTAAGTCAATTGAAACCTTGCTTTTCTTTTTTTTAATTTTATTTCTTTTAGGAGGTACTGGGGAACAAAGCAGATGTTTAACTACTGAGCTACATCCACTCTCCAATGAGAGAGCTGGATTTTTCATTTGTTTTGTTAATGGACCTCCTACATGGGAATGTGTGCTCAACCACATGAGCTACATCCAATCCCGTTTGGTCTTCTTTGAAGGTAATGGATCTCTTATCCTCTAAAGTGTAGAAGTGTAGGTACTTATTGTCCTACTCTCATCCCTAGAAAGGGCTAGAAGTGGATGGTCCTAATATTTGATGATCTAGCTACTTCCATACCAGTACCTTCTCATTCATATCTTTGGGGCATAAAACTTTATTTTGATGAGGTCCCATTTGTCTATTTTTCCTTTTGTTGCTTATGCTTTGGGGGTAAAGTCTAAGAAACCATTGCCTAACACAAAATCTTGAAGATGCTTCCCTATGTTTTATTCAAGTTTTCTGGCCTTTCTTCCTACAGAGCTCAATCTTCCATTAGGATCTAATCTAGCAATTTCCCTGCACAGTATATATTGTAATTTAAGCTCTAAAATTAATTATATATCTTTACAATTTCCATTTCTCTGTTGAGATTCTCCATCTTTCTAGTCATCATGTTCATATTTTCCTTTAAATATTTGAACATATATTTACAATATTTGTTTTAAAATCCTCCTCTGATAATTCTAATATCTTTATAATCTCTTATTTTATTTTATTTTCCTTGGATGGGGTTGTGGTTCACATTTTCTCTTTCCTCATATGCATTGTTAGTTGTGATTGTATGCTGGACGTTGTTGAGAAGCTGGACTATGTTGTCTTCCTAGAAAGAGTGTTAACTCTTCCTAGAAAGGGAGTTAACTTACTGGTAAATAAATCTCCTTGATAATATTTACTCTTTGTTTTAGGTTTATGGGGACCAATCTAGAGTAATACTTACTTTTGGACTGAAATATCCCTACTCCTAAGCATAGCCTTTCTGGGATTTCAAAATGCCAAGAGTGTTCAGCAAGTTTTCTCATTCCAGCTGCTTTTGACTGCACTATCTCCCAAAATTGTGCAAATTCTGGCATCTACACTCAGCTTCATGACTTCCCAGGAGTTGTTCTTTGCCAGGTTTAATTTACTTTCTCCCTGTTCTTTTGTTGCTTAGAATATGACCAAAGACTGAAAAAGAATTCTATGCAGATCTCTGCATTCTCTCTCTACACAGCATACTGTTTTCTGGTACTCTCACTAACCATTTCCAGCTACCTCAAGATCCATGAATATCAGTCTCTCTCTCTTCTCTTCAACAAGATCATTTATATCCATGTGGACGCTAGTAAACTGTGCCACAGTTTGGGAACTGTTCTTAACCAGAAATGTGGGGTCAAGGTGAAGCTCATTTGACATGCTTCCTACCTCTCTAGGACTATAGATCACTTGTCTCTTATTCAATGCCATAAAAATTTTCTTCATAAAATTTTCCAGTTTAAAAGGTATTTACAGGGAAAGCTATATCTTTATTCTGTAATCATCTTTTCTATTCTTTAACTGCAGAATTTAACCGTTTCTTTTTATGCCTATAACTATTGCCAAAATGCCAAAGTTATCAGAACCTCTATGAAAAGGAATTTTCTAGGAGGATTCTAACTTAACTTTATCACTAGTATCACTTCCCTGCCATTTATCCTTCACATTTATGCTAGAATTATCCTTCAAAATGTGAGTCTGATAATCTGAGTTCTTTCCTTAAAATCTTCAGTGGTTCCTAATAGCCCTAATGATAAATACATCCTTATCTTTGGCATTCAAAATACCTCATTATCTGATCTATGGCTATTGTATTACTCAGTGAAAGGGATGCTAATACAAAGTACCAGAAATCTGTTAGCTTTTATAAAGGGTATTTTTTTGGGGGTAGAAACTTACCGTTACAAGCCCATAAAGTATGTTACTTTCCTCACCAAAGTCTGTTGCCATGTGTTGGAGCAACATGGCTGGTGATGTCTACAAGGCTTCGGGCTGCCAGGCTGCCTCTTCCTCTGTTGGCTCCATGGTCCCAGCTTCTTCCAAAATCAGCTGTAGGCTCAGATAAGGTTCATCTCTCCTGGGGTGCATTTCTCTCTGGGTTCAGCACTCTGGTCTCTCTACAAGGTCAGCTGTAGTTATCATGCAAATTGCTCATCACTCTTACTGGGCTCAAAGATAAAAACTCCAACCTCTGTTCTGCTCTGCAGTTTTTTCTGTTAGTCCCCACCCACCAAGGGGGGGGAAGACTTAACGTCCTGTTACTGGGCCTAATCAAAGCCTTAATCATAATTTAATCAAGTAAAAGTAAAACCTCTGAATCCAATATAATCTAATATGCCAAAACAGACGAGTTCACAAACATAATCCAATATCTATTTTTGGAATTCAAAAACAATATCAAATCACTACAGCTATGTCTCCATTATTATCTCTTGAAGTTCTGTTTTTGGAATTCAAAAACTATCAAACTGCTATAACCTACCTCTCCATTATTATCTCTTATAGTTCTGCCACCTATACCCCATTATAGTGCCTGTGATGGTTAATGTGTCAACTCAGCCAGGTAATTGTGCCCAGTGGTTGGTCAAGAAGCACTGGGCTAATTGTAAAACAAGGACATGTATGGACTTCAGTCATCAGTGAGTTTATTCCATAGATGGCTGATTATGCCTACAATCAACCAGGGAGACTGCCATCAGCAATAAGCGACATTTTATCCAACTAGTTGAATGCCTTAAAGGGGGAGGGATTTTAGTACTCAAAATTTCCCAGCTTATCTTTGAACAGCCTACATCCCCTGGAAACTCATCAAGGACTTTCATTGGGCTTTCAACAGAGTCTGATGGTTTGCAGCCTGCCTGCAGAATCTGGACTTGTGCATCCACATGGTCACATGAGAGAGTTTTATAAAATCCCATACAATTTACAGATATTTCCTGTTGATTCTGTTTCCCTAGAGAACCCTGACTAATACAGCTTGGTGCCAGGAGTGGTTCTTGAGGAACAGAATCTTAATCATAGGATTTCTGAAGTGGTTCTGGAGGTTTTGAAATTGGCTTCTACTCTAATTGGACTCAAAGGCACTAATAACTCCCTTTCCAATAGCTAAGAGGCCACTAACAGTACATGGTGTGAGTCGGCAATGGAGATAAGCAAACTATCACCACTGGATTCCCCTACTTCATGCTTATAAGAAGCAAAGTTCTGGGTGAGAGTGCTTTCAAAACCTTAACAGAGTTTTGTGGAGTCAAAAGGTATAATGATGTTGGCTGGCTCCTCCTTGATACTCTGGATACAGTTACAAAAGGAAGGGATGAGCTAAAGGCTTCAAATTTGCAACTTAAATGCTGCATGAATGATGTGAAAGTTTCTATGTGTGCTCTGATAGAAAATCTTTTTTCATGAAGCCACTGTCTGGAGATATCTGAAAACTAGACTCGGACTCTCATTGTAGGAAAAGCAGAGTTACAAAGAAAACTAAAATCTCAACTTCATAGTGTGTCTGCTGTTAAAGAAAAGACATTGATAGAAAGGCGTGGAACCCTGAGGATTGGGATTGAGACATATGGTATGATGATGATACTGGTGGGGGCATTTGAACCCTAAATTCTGCTGAGACATGTCCAAATAAACCTGTGATGGCCTACCACATTTTGTCACAGCCTCCAGCCTGCCCCAGGAAGTCTGTGCCTCCTTCCAGCCCTCAGGTGGGTACCAGTCAAACTAAAGCCTGCACTGCTCAGGTTCTTGCCTGCCTCAGGGAGTTTGGACCACCTCCTAGCACCGAGACAGGTACTAGCCAAACTCCAGCATGCACAGTCTAATTAACCTGCCCAGAAGAATCTGCTTTCCAACCCCTGCCTAAAGAGATTAATCCTGTTTTACAGATGAAAATGCAAAGGAATGCCCTTAGGTCAGTAGTTTGCAAGGCATTTCTAATCCTTCTCACTATCCACCGCTACCACCCCTCTTCACTTACAGAGCTATCACTAGACTAAAATGAAAATAAGCCCCCCAAGGTGAAATACGGCATGTAAACCATGAGGGAGTATGCTATACTCTGAAAGAACTGTATGAGTTTTCCAACTTAGATAGACAGAAATCAGGGAAGATGTGTGAGAATGGATATTAAGGGTATGGGATAATGATGGAAGGAATATAAAGTTGAATCATGCTGAATTTATTGATATGGGCCCACTAAACAGATATTCTGGATTAAATGCTGTGGCTCAAGGGATTAGAAAGGGCTCTAACTGTTTGTTTGGGTGACTGACTGAAACATGGACCAAAAAATGGCCCAGCATTTTTTGTCCAGATAATACTGTAGGGACCACTGTAATGGAACTAGAATCCTTAAACATTATGGGGATGATCAGATCTTGGGCCGTTAAAGTCAAGTATCAGCAGTTAATCACCAAAGACAAGGTGGGCAATCAAAAATAGTCTGAGTCGCAGAGTTATGGGGACTAATAGATCGTGGGGAACCTAGAAGAGAAATACATGGGCAGTCTACTAAATTTCTTCTAGATCTGTATATGTACAAATGTTCTAGGTTGAATGAACAAAACTCTAACTCAAATTATAGATGTAGAGAATCATCGCACCTTAATCAATTCCCAGACTTAAGACAGTTTACAGATCCAGAACCTCTTGGGGGGCGGGGGGGTGACGGACAAGGGGCCAAGTCCTCTTGGGGAAGGATCCTCTTATACTGCCAAATATTTATACTGTTAATCTTCCTCCCACCTTTCCCCAAGGAGAAGCACAGACTTTTAACAGAGTAATTGTACATTGGGGAAAAGGAAGTGTTCAGATATTTTGGGGATTATTGAACACTGGCTCAGAAGTGACATTAATTCCAGGAGACCCAAAATGTCACCAGTCATAGGAGGGGTTTGTGGTATTTAGGTGGTTGATGGAATTTTTGCTCAGATCCATCTCACAGTGGGCCCAATGGGTTCCCAGACCCATTCTGTGGTTATTTCCCCAGTTCCAGAATGCATAATTGGAATAGACATACTAAGTAACTGGCAGAATCCCCCACTGGATTCCTGACTTGTGGAGGGAGAACTATTATGGTCAGAAAGGCCAAGTGGAAATCATTAGAACTGCCCCTACCTAGCAAAATAGTAAATCAAAAGCAATACCAGATTCCTGGAGGGATTGCAGAGATTAGTGCCACCATAAAGGATCTGAAGGATTCGGGGTTGGTGATTGCCACCACATCCCCATTCAACTATCCTATTTGGTCTGTGCAGAAAACAGATGGATCTTGGAGGATGACAGTAGATTATTGTAAACTTAACCACGTGGGGACTCCAATCACAGCTGCTGCCACAGATGTGGTACCATTGTTTGAGCAAATCAACACATCCCCTGGTAACTGGTATGCAGCTATTGATTTGGCAAATGCTTTTTTCTCAATTGACAGTAGTAAGAACCATCAGAAACAGTTTGCTTTTAGCTGGCATAGCCAGCAATAAACCTTCACTGTCCTGCCTCATGGTATATCAACTAACTAGCCCTACACCATAATATTATCTGCAGGACCTTAATTGTCTCTCCCTTCCACAAGACAGCACTCTGGTCCATTATATTGATGATATCATGTTGTTAGGACCTAGTGATCAAGAAGTAGCAAAGACTCTAGACTTATTGGTAAGGCATTTGCACGCAAGAGGATCTGAGATAAATTTAACAAAAATACCGGGGCCTTCCACCTCAGTGAAATTTCTAGATATCCAGTGGATTGGGGCATGTAGAGATAATCCCTTCTGAAATGAAGGATAAGCTGTTGCATATGGCCCTTCCTATGACCATAAAAGAGGCACAACACTTAGTTGGTCTCTTCAGATTTTGAAGACAACACATTTCTCATTTGGGTGTGCTACTCTGGCCCATTTACCAAGTGACGAGAAAAGCTACAAGTTTTGACTGGGGACCAGAACAAAGTGGAGGCTCTATGACAGGTCCAGGCTGCTGTGCAACCTGCACTACCACTTGGGCCATATGCTTTAGCAGAAGATTCAGTGGCAAATAGAGATGCCGTCAGGAGCCTTTAGCAGGCCCCTATAGGAGAATCACAAGCCAGACCCTTAGGATTTTGGAGCAAAGCCCTGCCATCCTCTGCAGATAAGTACTCTCCTTTTGAGAAATAGCTTTTGGCCTGTTGCTGGGCTTTATTAGAGACTGAACGCCATTAAGTTACCATGAGACATGAGTTGCCCATCTTGAGCTGGGTATTATCTGATCCACCAAACCATAACATTGTGCATGAACAGCAGCACTCCATAATAAAGTGGAAGTGATATATACAAGACAGGGCTTGAGTGGGTCCTAAAGGCACAACTAAGTTACATGAAGAAGTAGTCCAAATGCCCATGGTAACCACTTTACCATGTTACCTTCTCTTTCCCAGCCCACAGCTTTGGACTCTTGGGGAGTCCCTTACAATTAGTTGACTGAGGAAGAGAAAACTAAGGCCTGGTTTATAGATGATTCTGCACAATATGCAATTACCACCCAAAAGTAGAGAGCACTGCAGCCCCTTTCTGGGACATCCATAAAGGACAGTGGTGAGGGCAAATTATCCCAGTGGGCAGAACTTCGAGCAGTGTACCAGTTTGTTCAATTTTTTTTGGAAGAAGAAATGGCTGGAGGTGCATTTGTACAGATTCATGGGCTGTTGCCAATGGTTTGGCTGGATGGTCAGGGACTTTGAAAGAACATGATTAGAAAACTGGTGACAAAAAGGTTTGGGGAAAAGGTATGTGGATACCTCCTCTGAGTGGGCAAAAACATGAAAATATTTGTGTCCCAAGTGATGTGCACCAGAGAGTGACTTTAGCAGAGGAAAATTTTAATAATCAAGTGGATAAGATGACCCATTCTATGGCTAATGCTCAGCCTCTTTAGTCATGAACTTTGGCCATGTGACCAGTTACAGAAACAAGGACTGTAATGGTCATGAATCTTTCTTCCTTGTTTTGTTATGAGTATGATTGTATATGTACATAAAACAAATATCTTTGTTTTTTTTCCCTTTTCCCTTATCATATGACAAGCTATATTAGTTTCATGTCATAATATTTAAGGATGTCAACTTTAAGAGTGAATATAACCCAAGAATTCACACTCTATCTTTAGAAAATTAAAGCATTTCCAGTTGTATACAGGACAGTTGAATATTGTTAGGCAGAAATATAGATATGTATGTCTATTATTGTTTTTATTTAGAGACTAAGCATGGTTTAAGGTGATGTTTATGTATGCTAAGTTGACAGGGTTGGACTGTGATGGTTAGGCTAATGTGTCAATTTGGCCAGGAAGTTGTTCCCAGTTGTATGGTCAAGCAAGCACTGGACTAATTATAATACAAGGACCTTTATGGACTTCAGTCATCAGTGAACTTACTGCATAGATGGCTGATTACATCTACAATCAACCAGGTAGATTGCTGTCAGCAAAGTGTGACATTTTATCCAACCAGTTGACAGCCTTAAAAGGGAAGTGATTTCAACATTCAGAGAGAACTTCCCAGCTGCCTTTGGTCAGCCAGTGTCTCCTGGGAATTCATCAAGGACTTTCATCGGACTTTCATCGGAGACCCTGGTTTGCAGTCTGTCTGAGGAATATGGACTTGTACAACCCCACAGTCACATGAGAGAATTTTATAAAATCTCATACCATTTATAGATATCTGCTGTTGATTCTGTTTCCTTAGAGAACGCTGACTGATACAGTGCCAACCCAAACTCCTTCGAGTTCCAAGCATTCTCAAAATCCTCTCATCCCTTCCAACTTTGCCCATTCTGCTCCCATGGTCTGTATTTCCTCTCCTTCTTCTCTAGCAGGCCAACTGTTCTTTATTCTTCAGATACCTTTTTCTGGGAAACATCTCTTATACCTTAATCCAATGCACACATCCCTGCTTTGAATTAGGTTCTCCACGTCTGAGCTCCTATAGCACCACGTTAATCTGTAACATAGCTATTATGAAGTTGTTCCATAAATTTTAAATTTTCTTGTCTGTCTCTCATACTATACTATAATTTCATTACAGAAAGGAATTTTCTTTTCATCTGAGGTAGTAAAAATTGTTTTGTGAATGAATAAATAGAGCATGGCCCAGTTGTTCACTATGAGGATCATGGATTATCAAAAGGAGTTTAAATTTTATGTCATATACTCTGTTTAAGAAGGCAGGGAGTATGCAATATGGCTTAAAATGCATATATCTAAAATACTTAGCAGTTTAAACATGATGTATATTCTCAGTAATATAGAAAACCTTGTTATCCAGAATAACACAAGTTATGAAACTTTGCTGTTAGTACCTGTTAGGTATATATTTTTAGCAGCAATGAGGAAAAGCATTTTGTTATACAGAATGGAAATAAACCAGAAAATATCAGTTGATAAGGTAAAGTGACAAAATACTCTCTAATATAGAGAACAGAAGGTAATAGAACAGATTTCTAAGTGGTATCAAAATTTCCATTCATATAAATTCATCTACTTCAAGATAGGTAATTTCTAACTTTTTGTCCAGGGTCCCCCAACTCTTGGTCTTTTGTTACCAGCGACCCTTGTTAAACAAGGTAATAATGGTCTCCATTTGTTACTTGCCATGATCTAATGCCTTTACTTATACAGACAAACTGAGAAGTGAAACAATTTGCCTCAGGTTTAACAGCTTGTATTATATGGACAAACTGAGAAGGAAGCAATTTGCCTCAGGTTAAACAGCTTGTAGGTAGTAGCACCAGTGTTCATCCTTAGCCAGTATGACTGTAAAACCTGGAAGTATCCCATTAAATACCCTGGAGTATCAGAACCCTTTCTATTTTTATGTTGTAGACATAGACATAATTCTACCTTTTTTGATAACCATGGACGATAAACACAGACCTAATGTAAAAATATTATTGTCTCCTGGTTTAGAACAAAGCTTACTGGTGAATAAACCTGTATCAATGTTTCAGTTTTATCTGTAATATTTTATTGATTATGGGAGAGGATAAAAATTCTTAGTAATAATAACATTGCCTGATTTCTTGTAAGATATTATAAGACATTTACAACAAAAATAAATGTCTTATAAACTCCTTAAAACTGCTTGAAGAGATGTATAATATAAAGTCAAGTTATTTGTTGTTGAAATGTGTTTTCCACAAATCCTACCAGTTGTGTTAAATGTAATATCTTGGTAACAGTTTGTTCAGCCAGGATTAACATAAGCCAATAATACACACATTCGTTGAAAAATGCAACCTAACTACTTCGAGAAACACTGACATATTTTAGATCAAAATGCCAAAAAATCTAATTTTCTTAATAATTAGTTTAAAAACTGACATCTTTTTAGGGAAAAATGTCACTTAAGAGCCCCTCTAAGCCCTTATGTTGCATCTATTATACCAGATATTGAGTTACATAAATGGCAAAAATAAGAAAAGCAACTAATCTCAATAGTTATAGCTTATTTTTTTCCAGTTGACATATGAGGCAAGTTGCCTTAAAGGTCATTAGCCACGTGTTTTCAGAAAAATCTCGCAACTGTTGCTGTTTAACTTGGCAGCGCTGCAAAAATATTAGAAAGCTGTGGCTGAAATTCTGAAAGTTCTGTGAAGACTTAAATTTTAAAACTTGAAGATATGACAATTTGTGTTTTTCTGTTAAAAAATCAAACTACAGCAGTTTTTGCCTCTTTTACCTCCTCATATATCTACAAGTATCTGTTTCCTGGCATATAGAAACTTATTTATAGACATATACCAGATAGAGTTCATTATGTTTTGTGATTTTTGTTGGGACTTTGGGAGAATAGGAGAATAGTCTTTAGAGAAATGTACTTACTATATTATTATTTTTTAGTCAGAATATTAAAGAAAAAAGTAAGAGACTGTAAGGTTGGATGAGTAAGATTTAAAATTTTATAGAGATTAATACTAGTCAGGGACTAGCTAAAGCTTATTATAATTTCAGGTGCTGTACCAAAAATTTTGAACTGCAATATTACAACCAAGGAATTAAAGCATTTTAGAAATTATGTGTGCTGATGGATAAGAGAAGGAATTTTAGTAATAGATTAGTGCTTTACTATGACCAGTATAAAATATATCCAGGAATTTGGAGTTCTTATTCCTTTACAACCTGGTACAAACTTTCAAATATGCATTTCTTCAGTCACCTTGGTCTGGAAGTAGTCTTACTTTCTCCTATATACGCTTGGCATTGTTTAAGAGTTCCAAAAATAAATATGGGTTGTTTGTAAGCTTGTCTGTTCCTCTGGACATGTTCCCCTTTGATTGTATTAAGTTCAGAGGTTTCACTTTTACTTGATTACATTAAGATTGGGGTTTGACTTGGCCACATCAGTAGGCCTTGGTGGGCAGGGACTCAGAGAAAACAACATGGCAGAGGAGAGAGTGTGGAGTTTTTGATGCTGGAGACCTGGGAAGGAAACACACAGAAAAGCAGGTACATGAGGAAAGAAAGAAGGATCCATTAGACATGGCAGAGGCTCTGGGAAGAGAGCTGAGCTGTTCACCTGATAGTTTACAGCTGGCCTTGAGGAGAGAGCAGAGTGGGTGAGCCCAGAGAGAAACGAGCTTTATGCCAACCTACAGCTGAGAAAGGAAGGAGCTGGGACCACAGAGCCTAAAGGGGAAGAGGAAGGTTGAACCCTCACAGAGACCAGAAGCCATTTTGCTCCAATGCTTGGCAAGAGACTTTGGTGAGGGAAGTAATTTACACTTTATGGCCTGGTAACTTTCCAGGCTCAGCGGCTCTCCTCTCTCCATAAGGCCAGCTATAAACTCTCAGGTGAATGGCTCATCTCTCTTCCCAAGTCCTGTGCCATGTCTAATAGAGCCTTCTCTCCTTTTTCATGCATTTGCTTCTCCACATATTTACTTCCTGGGACTCCAGCATTAAAACTCCAACATCAAAACTCCATTCTATGCTCTGCCTTGTGGTTTTCTCTGTGAGTTCCTACCCCCTTGGTGGGCAGGGACTCAACATTCTACTGATGTGGCCCAATCAAAGCCCTAATCATAATTTAATCAAATAAAAGTGAAATCTCTGAAACCAATACAATTTAATATGTCCTGATGAACAGAGCAGCTTACCAACATAATCCAATACCTATTTTTGGAATTCATAAATAATGCCAAACTGCTACATTCCACCCTCTGAATTAGAAAAAGACATTACAATATTTGAAAAAACTTATTTCAGTAGCAATGCTAAATATAAAACCACATCTCAGTTATAGTTTTTAGAAATACAATTTGTCTTGGGGAAAAGTTTCGTCTGGCTGGAGGCCTCTGAAACTTATAAAACTATCTGCTTTCAATACACAAAAGTATAGACAAAGGATAAACATTTTCATTATCATAAGGAGAAATTGAGAGGGAAAGATGAGTCATGGTTTACAGTTCCATAAACCTGCAGGGCATACTTCATTAGATATCAAAGTCTGAGAGTCATTTTTGATATGATGGTTTCTTCTCCCTGGGGCCACATGGGGACCCACCCTTTCCACAGACTTGCCCAATGGCCATTTTCTTTGTTCTACCCTCATCAAACACCAGGGTGTTGACCAAGCTCCAGAGCACTGGGGTGATTGCCACACTTTACCCAATCTTTGGGTTAAGTCTTAACCCCCCAGTACAGTGAAGATAACATTCTCCCTTACTTTTGGCATATAGGTCCAACCCTTTCAGAGTAACAAATTGGTGACTTGGCCTTCCCTAATCCATGAGGGACAGACCTGCCCCTCTCAGACCAGTGGGGCATCAACCTCAACTTCCCTATTCCTTGGAGAACATGCTCCACCCACCCTGTACCCTTCGGTGTCAAAATTCTCCCTGAACAGCAGGCAGAAACATCCACCCTCTTCAACTGTGGGGGAAAACTCACCCTCTCTGTACACATGGATGGGGTCTCTCTCCTGGCCCAAAGAAATGTCTTATTTCCAGATCTCAGCATCCATGGTTTTCCTCTTAAAGCTCTTTCCTCTTCAATCTCTCCCTTCCATGTCCCTTTTAGTCCAAGCAGAGAATGGTTTTGTTCATACAGCTCTCTTGAAAAGCTTGTTGGTTTACCATGTAAGAAGAGGTCAAAGCTATCAGACAATAAGACTTTCTAAAAGTCTTTCCAACATAACTGCATCTTCAACCCTGATTTATAAATCAAGTTTAGTTAAGTCCTCAATTGGGGCACTTTCATCTGGGGACTTGATTTCCAGAGGATTGGAATTTCCAGAATCAGTTTCTGTTTTCTTTTTGCCCAACAATTCAGTCCTCAGTTTATCTCGCTCATCTAGCATCTTTTTATAAGCTGCAAGGAGAAGCCAAGCTGCATTCTGTGAGTTTACTTTGGAAAGTTCTTAGCTAAATGCCCAGGCTCACCATTTTCAAATTCTGCCTTCAATCAAACATCAGGAGTTAATCTTGCTAAGTCCTCTACAACTTTGAAATACAGATTGCCTTTCCTCCAGTTTTCAATAATAGTTTCATCATTTACTTCTAAAGCGTCATAAAAAGTCTCTTCAAAGCACTCTAAGCCTTTTCTATCAAACATCTCACAATTCCTCCAAAAAATACCCCTTATCCATTTATGAAACTGTTCCAGCGTTTTGGTAATTGCAAAAGCATGACCCCACTCTCTGGTATCAAATTCTGTTAGTCAGCCAAAAGGGTTTTGATGCAAAATACCAGAAATCTGTTGGCTTTTATAAAAGGGTATTTATTTGGGGTAGAAACTTACAGTTACCAGATCATAAAGCATAAGTTATTTCCCTCACCAAAGTCTGTTGTCACATGTTAGAACAAGATGGCTGCCAATATCTGCAAGATTTAGGCTTCCTCTTCCTCTTCCAGTTCCATGGTTCCAGCTTCTTCCAATATTGGCTGTAGGCTGGGATAAGTCTTGTTTCTTTCCTGGGGCTTGTTTCTCTCCAGGCTCAGCTGCTATCCTCTCTCCACAAGGCCTGCTGTAAACTCTCAGGTGAATGGCTCATCTCTCTTCCCCAGGCCTCTGCCATGTCTAATAGAGCCTTGTCTCCTTTGTTATATATTTGCTTCTCTGTATATTGACTTCCTGGGACTCCAGCATTAAAACTCCAAAATTAAAACTCAATAACTCCACTCACTGCTCTGCTGTGTGGTTTTCTCTGTGAGTCTCTGGCCCCTCGGTAGGTGGGGACTCGGCATCCTACTGATGTGTCCCAATCAAAGCCTTAATCATACTTCAATCAAGTAAAAGTAAAACCTCTGAATCTAATGCAATCTAATATACCCAGAAGAACAGACCAATTTACAAACACAATTCAGTATCTATTTTTGGAATTCATAAATAATGCCAAACTGCTACATGTTCCTTAACTAATGAGTGGATAAATTATGGTATATAACTATGATGGCATATTCAGCTATAAGAATAAATGAAGTCATGATGCATATGACAACGTGGATGAACTTTGAGGAAATGTTGAGTAATGCAAGTCAGACATAAAATGACAAATATTGTATGATTTCACTAATACAAACCAAATATAATGAGCAAATTCATGGAGTTAATAGCTAAAATATAGGTAACCAGAAGATAGAATGAGGATGGAAAATGGGGAGCTGAGTCTTAATTTGTGCAGAATTTGTAATAAGGTTGATTATAAATATTTGGAAATGGATGGAGGTGATGACAGCATATTATAGTGATTATAACTTGCAGTATTAATAGTGGTTGAAAGGGAAAGCTTAAAGTTGTTTATGTCACTAGAAGGAAAGCTAAAGGGTGAAACATGGGACTGTATAGCATAGTGAACCCTCTTGTGGACAATAAGTGTGCTTAATTGTCAAAGATAAGAATGTTTCTCAGGAAACAGAACAAATGTATGTTAATATTACAAGATGTTAATAATAGGGTGATATATGGCCAAAAATACATATAAAGCAAACTATCGACTGTAGGGAATAGTAACATATTAATATTTTTCCATCAATTATTTAAAAAAAAAGAATTTTGCTAAGTGAAAGAAACTAGACACAAAGTACCACATATTGTTTGAGTCCATCTATACAAAACGTAAATATAAATAAATTTATAAAGATGGAATTAGAGTAGTAGTTATGAATGGCAGAGGACAGATTGGGGGATTGAGAGGTGACTGCTAAGCGGTAGAGTTGTGTTTTCTTTTTTTGAGTAATAAAAATGCTCTAATATTGATTGCAGTGATGAATGCACAGTTCTGTATCAAAACCACTGATTGTGCACTTCAGATGGATTGTATGGCTTGTGAATGTGTTTCCATAAAATTGCTTAAACAACTAATCAAGTCCTTTACTCCTTGGCATACCCCCATATGCCTAGCATGATGCATATACTTTAGGACTCACTGAAATCTGTTAGGTAAAAATGGCTGATTGAACAAATGTATTTCTCTGCTTCCTCCCAAATTTCCAGCAAAATTACAGACAGGAAGGAAAAGAAATATCAATTTATATGAGACAAAACAGTGAGAATGGGAAGAGGACAGGTATAGATGAGAAAGATAAAAAATGGGGGGAATATGGCAAGTAGATGGAAGAAACACTTAACAGAAGAATCTTAAAAGTAGGCAGAGAGATATGAGAAGGCACAAACCTATACATTTGTCTAACCATGGAAAAGCTCAGTATTAGAGAAAGGAGAAAGAGGGGTTAGATGGGGACTAAAAACAAAGGAATTGACTTATAGTATTATTTAGACATCTGGGTCCTTACTTCCACCCCATGCAGCCAGATGCCAACTCTTATGCCACCTCAGAGGACATAAAAAGTTTATTTTCATAATAAATTCAACCGTAAGGACTTTAAACTTATGGTCACCAGGCACAAGGATGGATGACAGTGAGTTGCTTACTTCAATGCAGGATGATTAGTTGAAAGTCTGCAAAGACTCACGAGAACACATCTCTCCTCCTGCTTCTTCTTCTGCTCACTTTTCAGAAAATCAGCCACCAGCTGCTCCCTGAAACAAGAGAATAGAAACCTTCCCCGAGAAAACTGAAGAGCCATAGAGAAAAGATCTACAGACAATTTTATCACCGAACCCCCTAGTGAATGTGCTTTCAACAAGCCTCTCCCATCCAAGTCACCTCTAATAAGATTTATAATATGTTACTCTCAAATATGAACATACACCATCAAGGCTCACCTGACATTTGAGGAACTCCTCCAACATGAAAAAGAATAAGACAAATAAAGAAAAGGAACAAAACAAAACCAGAAATGATCCAGGAATCAGAGGAAAACGTTTAAAAATTGTTACTCATATCCTCAGTGAGATGAAATGATGCTGTTGCCATGAAATAAGAACTAATTTATAAATAAAATAAAAATTATCAAAAAAGATACAAAATTAGGAATAAAATTTTAGAAGATAAAAGTATAATACCCAATAAGAAAAAAATTGCTATATACTGGTTGGAACATAAAGTCAAGAAAATATTTCAGAAAATGGAATAAAAGGGCAAAAGGAGAGAAAAGATAATAAAAATCAAGGCTTAATTCAGCAGTTAAAATATTTGAAAAAGAGACAATCAATACTGAGAGTAAGAGAAAAGGGGGAGAAAATATATTAAAGAAAAGAGAAGAGAATTTATATTAATTACAAACATGACTCTCAAGATTGAAAGGGCCTTCAGAGGGACCAGTATAAGTAACTAAAAAATAGAAGAAAAACTAAGGATGTAAGATCAATAATTCACCATGCAATTTAGACTACCAGTAATAATGAGAAAAGTCCTAAACTTCTACACAGAACAAAACAATGCAACTTACATACAAAAGACTGGGATAAAGAATATCATCAGACTTTTAAAAAGCCATCAGAAGTAATGCCTTAAGAACTCTAATCAATGCAAACGGCCAATAATGGGGAGGGGGGAGAATGGGCAAAAGGGGGTATGGGATTTTTCCTTTTGGAGTAATGAAAACATTATGAAATAGACTGAACTGATAACAGCACGACGTGATGAAAATGAGAGCCACTGAGTGTATTTGGATATGGATTGGACAATGTAATACAATGAACCCCATGAATGATGGACTGAGGTTACTAGTACAAATATGAAAAGTTCTCTCATGAACTATAACAATATACACTACTAATATAAGGTGTTAATAATAGAATGGTTTGTGGGAAAAATACAGCAAGTATAAGGTATGCACTGTAGATAGCAGTAAATATTGTGATGATGTTCTTTCTTCATTTTTAACAAATGTGTCACAACAATGAAGGTGGTAGTGGTGGGGTGACGTATGGAATACCTTAAGATATTACATGATTGCTCTTTAAAATTTTGAAATTAAAAAAAAGGAAAAAGAGAATATCATCAGACTTTTTAATAGCCACCAGAAGAAGTAATACCTTAAGAACTCTGATGGAAAATGATTTTCAATCCTCACATTTTATCCACTGACAAATTATAAAGAAATTGTGAGGACAGCATAATATTATTTTCAAACATGCAAGATCTGAAAAAATTTACCTTCTATACCTTATTTTTGAGGTAGCTACTCTAAAATGAGGGGGTAATTCAAGAAAAAGAAGAGGATATGAAACCAGGAAATAAGAAATCTAATATTGGAGAGTGGGGAAAGCCATATTCTCAAGAGAGTGAAAAAGGCAATGGCCTGGATGAGTTCTGCGCAGCAAATCTGGAGAGCAAAAAGTTGAGAGGGGGCAAAGGAACTTCATGAAAAGCACAGAGCAGATAACTTTTTTTCAGAAGGTTTGACTCTGGAAAAGTGAAATGAGAGTCTGTTGGAAGCAGTGAGAAAAATTAGCAATGGGTAAAAAGAAAACTTCAAAATGCAGAAAAGGGAAGAAAACATTAACTCCAGGGAAAAAATAATGAAACTTGACCGTGAAAGGAAATGTAATCTTGGTTAGTATTTGTTCCTGGAGAAAACAATAATATAGATACTAAATATTGAGTTATTAAAAAATTATGATATTCCTACATTTGAAGGATGGGGAAGAGAGTTTAGGGAAAGACTGCTAATGTCTTCAACTATTAGGGGAGGTTAAGGGATAATGTCTAAAATTGACAAATCAAGAAATAAAAGATTAGGCACATTATTTTCCAATAAGAAATTAAATGCTAGGGGAAAAAAAAGAAACATATTGTAAAAGACTGCCTTTACTAGCAAGATAGGTTATTGGTTGGAGGCAGGAAATTGTTTCCTTAATGTGTTTTAAATTCCATGCATATATTACTTTAACATAATATTAGATATTGGGATGCACTTTATTTGCAATAAGAAGGCTCACTCCATTAAACCTTGGTGTCTAAGGTGTCCGAAGGTGTCTGGTATTCTAAAGGAGGGGAGCAAAAAAGAGAGGACCCTCTCTCCTTTCATACTAAAATGCAGACTGGTGTGGAAACTTGGGACTTTTGCAGTACTTGCATACTATGGTCCCAAAGGCCTCCCAGATAGCTGGCCCTTTTTCTCGAGAATAGGTACTGGAAAGGCAGCATTGATGTTTCTAGAGACAAGACTGAGGATCCTGTTCGGAAGAATCCTTATTTCCCACTCCTGGAGTTTTCCGGGGGAAGACTTTTCTCATAACACTTCCGGCCTTTCTCTACCCCTCACTGGCTCCATCCTCAGCGAAGACAAAGGAAGACCAAGGACTTCGTGCTATTGGTGAGTAGGAGGGAGAAACTGGACAAGCCAATTTCAGCCGCTTCCACTCATCTTGGGAGTGGATGTGCAAACTTGGCCCTCATCTCCATGCCATAGCAGGCAGAATATCTTCTATGGGTAAGGCTCCAACAGGGAGAGATCTGCCTGTTTATCCAGTGGTCGCCTGGGGTTAGCCCAATTCTGTAGGTCACAATTAGGAAACCCATTGCCTCGTACTTCCACCATAGCTCTCAGTAGTAGTAAAGGTAGTATTTTGTTGTTCTTAGTTGTTGCTATTTTGGGGGCCAAATCTAATTCAACTCTCAGGAATGTGAGTGTGGTGCCTCCAGTTTTCTTGTCCCGTGGGACTGCCTATGGTCAACTTGGTGGCAGTGCATAAATACCATTTATGTCAATTGTACGGCCTTATATAAAATTCTTCTTTGAATTTGTGGGGTAATAAGTCAACTCCTTAATGAGAAAATAGAGATTAAGTTAAATTTCCCTGTAGCTTCATTTGCACGTACCAACACTGAAAATGTAGATAAAAATTCTCAGCTGAGAGATAAAATAATACTTTAAATTCTTCTCCTGGAAAAACATGGAAGTTAGGAATACAAAGATTCAGTAAAGGAAAAATAAAAGATGAAAAATAATGTATTCTTTCCCATTTTATCCCAAGAGAATGAGGGTCACTCACATTGGAAAATTGATTTATATAGCTAACGTTCTTTGTGGCATGTGTTGGAGATAAACAAAAAAATTATTTCAATAGTTATTCAACATAGATTTATTGAACATCTTCCTTGTGCTAGGCACTGTTATAATGCTAGGATATGGTAGGAATTAGATAAAAATCTCTACATTTGTGGAGATTACTTTTTAATGGGTGAGATAGATAATACAATATAAAATGGTAAAATGTATAATATGTTAGAGGGTAATGAATGCTGCGGAGAAGAAATGAAGTAGAAAAGGTGAATTGAGAGGTTAGAGTTACAGTTTTAAAATCGTGTATCATTTGAGTAAAAAGAACTGGAGGAAATAAGGCAGTGAATCACACATACATGAGGAAAGAGCATTTCAAAGAGAGGGACCAGCAAAGGCAAAGATTCTGAATTAGGAGCATTTCTTGTTTATTCAGTGAACATCAAGGACACCAGTGTGACTGAAGCAGAGGTAGCAAGGGAGAGAATGGAAGGGTTAAGGCCAAAGAAGAAAAGGGAACAGATAGGTTTCTTAGAGTTATTGTAAGGCTTTTACTTGCGTGAGATGGAAGCCTGCATAAGTGTTTTTATTATTGCATGGGTGGGAGATGGGCTAACATGTTCAAACTTAGTTTTTTAAGAGGATCACTCTGGCTTATGTGTTCTCAAGTGGGAACAGGGTAGAAGAAAGATGGGTATTGCAAAAATTCAGGAGAGAAATGGTGGTGGCTTGGACTTGGTTGCTAGCAGAAGAGGTTGTGAGAAATGATCAGATTTTGGAAGAATATTTAAATTTGTAGGATATAAGGAAGTAGTGAATGATTCTGAATGAAAGAATGCAACTGGGTTTGGTAATGGGTGATGATGTCAATCAGGATTATGATTAGATACGGGTTTTGCAAAAACCAGAAGAAACAGAGTAACTTCTCCTTGTTTCCCTACCTATATATATGGAAAAAGGTTTGCTTTTGAAAAATGAAGTTGGGGGGTGGAATGCAATATATTAGCTCTACTGATACCATCTAGAATTACTCAACCAAGACAAATCCAAATTCCAGTCTTAGATATATGACATGCCTCATTTAACACTGATGAACCTCATTCACAAACATGAATAAAGAAAAGGTTTTTTGAAAGACAAGGTGACTTACACAATGAAGTAAAGAAGAATCCCACCCAGCAAACAGTTCATTTCTATCCTTTTCCAAAAATGTAAAAACACCAATGAAAAGACATTTCTTTCTTATGGTATAACTTAAGTGTTTTGCAAACATAAACTGATAGAAGCCATTTATTTTTTAATCTCAACTCTGTTCCTGTTTCCAAACTGAGTCTGGAGAGTCTCACATGACCAGATTGGTTGGACTCACTATTATTAGGTGCATCTGAATATGGTTAGTGCCTCATAGTTCTTCAGTAATCCTTTTATTCATTAAGGTTGACTCCCTATTACATTTACCTCATTTTGCCCTCCAAATCTTTTCTGCTCAGCCAATATCCCATATTCTTCCCTCATCTTTTCACTGTAAGCAAACATATTTGCTTAGTTTCCCAACTTTGTTTCCTTCTAAACTGTCTTTGTGTTTATATGCATCTTCTAAACTATCTTTGAACATTTGTTCATTTGCTAAACTTTTCCTGTTTCAAAGGAAAAAAATGTCCTTTTTCCTTTTTGAGCCTGATTTATTTCCTGGGCCATGGACCCCATACCCTCTGTCTTCTTTTGGGACTTTGTCTATACAATGACTCTCTCTTGTACTTTTTAGCATTTACTCTTTCTGTTATACTTAGATATTTTATGAAATTTCTTCCCCCCCCCCAAAAAAAACAAACAAAATAAATAAAGAACCACTAGTGCAAAGAGTTCCCCGCCATGGTTTCATTTTTCTGATTCCTTTCATTGCCTAGCCTCATTTTTCAAGTATACGTTTTTCTGATTACAAAAGTAATATATGTGTACCTCAGGAAACTTGGAAAACAGTATACAAAGGAAAAATTAATTCCACAATTGTAAGATAATTATTATTAACAGTTTGGAGTATATTTTTCCATTCTTTTTCCTATACCTATACTTTTTTTAATGCTCTCATTTCTCTTTCATCATTTTCTCTTGGGTTTTAATTTGGTAAATTTCTGTCAACTTACCATAAATTTCACTTATTCTGTTCTCCACTATATCTAATGTTTATCCCATTAATGACATTCGTCACCTCTGTTACATTTTTAAAAAAAATTTCTAGCAGTTCCATTTACTTCCTTGTTATTGTTTCATTTTCTCTACTGAAAGTACCTGTCTCTCTTTGTCTGTTGTCCATGTTTTCCCTTTATTGTTGTTCTAAGAGTGGGAGTGATGCTCTTTTTAGCTTTCTATATCCTAAATGGATGCTGAAATGGAAGAGATACTTATAACCAAACAGTCATAAAAATTTGTCAGATTACAACCTTGAATTAAGTTTTAAAGGATAAGTATGTTCTGAAAACATGTAATAGAGAAAATTGTGAGGAGGTCAGAGATTAAAGGTGTTCCTGGGGAAGTATTGGTCTAAGAGCTAAAAGATAAATAGGCATTAAATAGAAAAGAAGAGTGTATTTGAATGTGTGTATATGTGTGTGTTTATAAGGTGTGGGGCAGGGTAGAATGTAGAATTGTGTGGGAAAATGCATGAGGCAGAAAGAACAGTACTATAACTATACTATTGTAAGTATGAGTATGACTATGGGGCAATTGCAGAAAGTAAGGGAGGACCTGAAGCAAAACGCAGTTGCAGAGGTAGGCAGGGGCCAAACCAGGGAAGACTTTTTGACCCAGTATTTTGGCCATGATTTTAATAGTGAAGGGGAGAAGTTAAATTGTTCTAATTTGAGGGTTGAAGAGTGTAGCAGTTTGATATTGTTTATGAATTCCAAAAATAGATACTGGATTATGTTTGTAAAGTGGTCTATTGGAGGTTTCACTTTTACTTGATTAAATTATGGTTAATGCTTTGATTGGACCACATCAGTAGGATGTTGAGTCCCTGCCCCTTGGTGGATGGGAACTCTCAGAGAAAAGATATGTTAAAGGACGGTGTTGAGAGTTTTGATCCTGGAACTCCAGGAAGTAAATATACAGAGAAGCAGATACGTGAGTGGGCTCCATTAGACATGATAGAGGCCCTGAGAAGAGAGCCATTCACCTGCTAATTCACACCTGGCCTTGTGGAGAGAGCAGAGCAGCAGAGCCTGGAGAGAAATGAACCCTGGAAGAGAGACAAGACTTATCCCGGCCTATAGCTGATATTGGAAGAAGCTGGGACCATGGAACCCTAAGAGGAAGAGGGAGCCTGAACCCTTGTAGATGTCAGCAGCCATCTTGCTTCAGTCTGTGGGAAGAAACTTTGGTGAGGGAAGTAACTTACACTTAATGGTCTGGTAACTGTAAGCTTCTATCCCAAATAAATACCCTTTATAAAAGCTAACAGATTTCTGGTGTTTTACATCAGCACCCCTTTGGCTGACTAATACAAGGAGCTTCAAAATATGTATTTAAAAATCATTCTGCCACAGTGTGAAAAACGAATTGAAGAGGAGATCAGTTAGGGTCTGTAGCAGTTTGATATAGTTATGAATTCCAAAAATAGATATTAAATGATGTTTGTTATCTGGTCTATTACTGGGCATGATTGAGTTATGATTAGGGGTTTAATTGGCCCACTTCATCAGGGCATTGAGTTCCCACCCCCTTGGTGGGTGGGGACTCACAGATAAGAGGCATGGCAAAGGACAGAGTTGGAGCTTTTGATGCAGGAGTTCTTAATGTTGGAATTTTGATGTTGGAGTTTGATGTTGAAGTCTTAAGCCAGAGCCCCAAGAAGTAAGCACACAGAAGAAAGAGAAGCAAGCCCCGGGAAGAAAGGAACCTTGAACCCAGAGAGAAGCAAGACCCTGGAAGGGAGAAACCCAGGAAGCCTGAACCCTCGCAGCTCCAACACGTGAAAATAAGACTTTGGTGAGAGAAGTAACTTATGCTTTATGGTCTGGTATCTGTTAGCTCCTACCCCAAATAAATGCCCTTTATAAAAAGCAACCCATTTCTGGTATTTTGCATTAGCACCCCTTTGTCTGACTAATACAGGGTCTATCATAGTTATCCAGGTGTAAGAAGTTAGTAGCTTGAACAAAGATGGGGTTTTATAGCAAGCTGAAAAATGCATAGATTTTACTGATATTTAAAAGCCAAAATCAAAAGGAATTGTTTATTACTTAGATGTGGAGGATGAGGGATAGGAAGATGTTAACATAACTCTCAAGTTTCTATTTGTATAATTATATGGATGGAGTGCTGTTTACTGGGATAGGGAAAATTAGAAGATAAATAGGTTTTAGTGTATGTTGAGTTTGGATTGCCACACCCAAGTCATGATGATAGTAAGAATTTGGCTATACAAACTGAAAATCCAAAGAGAATTCTAGACATACATATGCGTGGGTTATCTAATTTATATTTGGTAGAGGTTATGGGCATGAATGCAGCTGCAAAGGAAGATAGAATTGGGTGAGAAGAATGAACCTTGAGGCGAACTAATATTTACTGGGCCTAGCAGAGGAGGAGAAAGCTGTAAAGAATAAACAGAAGAAGCAGCAAAGAAATAAGAGGAATTTAGAATATGTTCGGTCATGGGTCATGGAAGCCAACTTGATTTCATGCCTTGAGTGTGCAAAGACAGGAATAAAATAATTTTTAAAGAGTGAGGGAGCTCTTCTTTAGTTAGATATCAAATGCTCACAGACTGTGCACTTAATGTGAGGTTACATTGGAACTTAAGTCCTGAACCACTGCACAAGCCAAAAGGACTTAGGCAGGAGAGCCAGCCAGTCTACTTGTTCTGTTCATAGCAATTGGCTATTGATGGATGCTCCCAAGCTAAGTCTTCCTGATTTTTCTAGTGGAGAAGGCAAATCTAGTTAAGGCTCTACATATAAGAAGTTAAAAGAGTTATTCCTGACTTCTTTAGAGTAGTGGCAACATAGTAAAAGAGATGGATTCTTTGTTTTCAAGTGCCCTTGATAGATGATTATAAAAAGAGAGAAAAATGACAGAAAGACAGTTGAGCTCAGAATTTTGCTAAAATTCTGGAAAACCTACTAGCTATCTCAGCTCTTTAGTATCACAACATCCATTTACTTGTCATCTTCAACAATATTTGATCAATTCAACATTGTTGGTACTTGGTGAAATTGCAGACTTTTTGTCATGTACATTTATACTAGTTCATAGCCTAAGCTTGGAAGCCCTGTTAATCTGAGGATGGTTTAGCTACTATTTATTGTGAAATTTCAGCTGTCTCATTATAGGGAAAGAAACTCAAATTGCCAGAGTATCAAGTACAATAAAAACTTTATCTGCTTTCCTGTCCTTCCTGCCAAATTCACACTACAAACACACATTTCACTTTAGGAAAAGACTTAAAAGTACTCTGAAGTGAAATCCTTTCATTGGTCTCCAGTTTCTCCAGTAAGAACACAAAACAGCAAACAATTGCAGATCAGAGTGATCTTCAAGGTAACAAGATACTCTTTAAATCCCTTGAACTATGTCTCTTTTGTGTGTAACACTACAGAATTGTCAGAAGAGGAAGGAGATTCCCATAGTACCTTCAAATCCTTAGTTTAAAAAATCTAATTCATTCTATATTCAATTATTAAAAATTTTACATTCTTAAATCTGATTTTGTGACATTTATTTGATAAGATTGAATTGCTATAGTATACTGCCTTAAAGAGTAGTCTTTGTTTTACCCCTCTGTCACATCAAGGTCCTTCCTTTATGCTTTAAAGTTCTGCATAAACTCCCCATTTTAATGTAACTTTCACAAATAGATGGCCCCAGGGCCTGGTCTCTCTGCAACAGTACAGTCCTCATGATCTGATTCTTTGCACAGTAGAAACTACATGTGCGTTTTAGTATGTATTTTTATGCTTACATATTTGTATTTATTTTGTCAGTAAAGGATAAACTTTTCAAATACAGAAAACATGTCTATGCCCTTCATAGCTCTCTATAACATCTAACATGCTGCTCTGCCCTCATATTGTTCCTTTGAATTGGAAATAGAAAGAAATAAAATCAAGGTATAAAAGTTCTGACCTTTTGAAAATTCCTGCTTGCCAACTGTAATTGCAACTGGCTGGCTGAGATATAATATGTAAAGCAAAGAAAGATGCTGATTTTATTGAGCACAGAGTAATGTGCAGTCAGTGATTTTATATACATTTCTCTTTAAATTCTCTGTGGTGGTGGGGAGTAGGCTTAATCTAATCCTTATAGATAGGAAAAATGAGGTTAGATGTTAATAAATTTGCCCAGATAATACTTGGAAGAGAAAATTTAAACACAGGAGTGTTTCCTTATAAAAATAGTGCTGTAGTAAACCACTGCTTGTCCACATAAATTCAGCAGTGATTGTCTTGACATTCAGATGGACTCCTATCCAAGGAATAACTCAGTGACCACTGTATTAATCAGCCAAATGGGTGCTGATGCAAAATACTGGAAATGGGTTGGTTTTTGTAAAGGGTATTTCTTTGGGGTAGGAACTTATAGATACCACGCCATAAAGCATAAGTTACTTCCCTCACCAAAGTCTATCTTCATGTATTGGAGCAAGATGGCTGCCAATATCTGTGAAGGTTCTGGCTTCCTGGGTTCCTCTCTTCCTGGGGCTTGCTTCTCTTTCCTTTGTGTGCTTAGTTCCTGGGGTCCAGGTTAAGGCTTCAGCATCAAACTCCAACGTCAGAACTCCAACATCAAAAACCCTCAACTCTGTCCTTTGCCATGCCTTTTATCTGTGAGTCCCCCCCACCAAAGGGCAGGGACTCAATGCCCGAATGACGTGGCCCAATCAAAGTCTCAATCATAACTCAATCATGCCCAGGTGCAGACCAGGTCACAAACATAATCCAGTATCTATTTTTGGAATTCATAACCATATCAAACTCTTACAACCACTCCCATGTTAGGACCTTTTCATCCTTGTTTAAGTTCCAATTTTGTAAAGAGCCCATGCTAGAGTACCAATGAAGTCTTCTCTTATTGGTCATATTGTTGAGACCTGTTGAGAGGAAAAGTCCACCTGGGTTTAGAAATTTCTTAAAGACATTATTGTTTTGGGTGTTTGGAAATAAGAACCAACTGCTTATGAGGGGAGTGAGAAGATTCATAGCGGAGAGATGGCTTTTGGTTTGGAAATAGATGACCGATATGACAGACTCAACCTTCCTACACTCATGGTCTAAAACAGGGTTTTAGAAGCACTATGAAGCTTTAAAAATTCCTTTACCAGGGACTTAGAGCTAGGCATCAGGAGGTGTTAAAGATTTCCAGGTGTTTTCAGTGTGTGGTCATGTTTGAAAACCACTGGTCTAGAATCTTGCCACTCAAAGTCCTGAGCCTTAGTAGACATGCAGAATCTTGGGCCCTATCCCATGTCTACTGAAGCAGAATCTTCATTTTAATAAGATCCCCATGTGGTTCATATGCACATTAATGCTCAAGAAGCATTGGTTAGGAAGAGTTTTCAAATCTAGCTGCATGTTAGGATCACCTGGGAAACTTTTAAAACATGTTATTCAGACCTCACCAACCCACACTGGAGAAACTATAATTCATTTAGTATAGGATGGGGCCTGGTATTGGGGATACTTTATGCTCCTCAGGTAATTGTAATACACAGCCATGATTGTGAAACAGTGCACTAAACAGATTGCTGAATAACTTTGCAAAGAAAGAATATAGAGTTTGCTCAGGTAGCCAGGTAGATAGAGGCACTAAACAAAGACCGATTGAAGGATGCTTACATTGGATGAAGCAGCCATGTGTTAGGAGCCTGGATTTTGAAAGAAAAGGTTTTCAAATGAGAAATTTCCATGGGGGATGGTGGTGGGGTAGGTGGAAGTAAGGGTTAGTTGAAGAACTTTAATAACACAGATGTGTAAAAATTGCTCTGAGGTTGTTGGTGCTGTTATGTACCAGGGTAAGAGGTGACCATGAGAACATTTGATCCCAGGAAGTCTCAGGATTCTTGTGAAAATTGCCAAAATCCCCACAACATTAGGAAGAATGGAGGATTGTGGTATTTAAAATATTAATATAAATTAAAAGAAGAGTGACCCCAAGAAAGCCAGAGGACTTGCACTTCGAGACATCTTGTCCCTAGTCATTTGGAAAATAAACATCATATAAGGATAGTTCCTCATTTGACCACTAGCAGATTCTTCAGCAATGAGTGGTTTCTCTCCAGCATTTACTTGTGCTGCCTTCTTGAGTTCCATGATTTCCTTTAGTTAGAGGGTTTTTCACATTCTCCTGTCTAGTTACTAAAACATTAGGACTTTTAATTCTAACTGAAGTACACACGATGCTCCTTTTTGTCTGTCTCTGATTCTTTGTCATTACATCCAGACACTCCTAGGAAATGATGAAACTTCTGGCTGCTGAGTGTGGGATTTTTGTGTTTCTGAATAAAAGAGGCAAAAATGTAACAAAGCCAAATGACAAATCAGAATCCTCTCCCTCTCAAATAAGAGAGGTCCTTTCAGAGGGAAGTGTAAAAAACTCCCCTGGTCCATTTACATTAAGCTTTCCCTGTGATTGTATCTTGTAACCAACGAAAATATTAGGTGTGATAGCAAGGGCTTAAATTACTGAGTAAATAGATTTTCAAGGAGGGAATGCCCCAACTCATTCCATCTAATCTCTCTTCTTCAACTTCTGAAAGAAGGAAAGATGGGCAAGAAGTAGAAGTTGTGGATGATTTTTGCATTGTAGGTAGTGAAATGTTTCCAAAAAAATGTTATTTTAGTGTACATCCTATCTTGGACTGCACAGAACATGGCTTTTTTGGATCCATTGCTCCAACAAAGAAGTAACAATGCAAGATGCTGGGAAACAGTGAGGGCTGAGGGTGTACTTCTGAGCAAGGGTGAATGTAAGGGAAAAATCAGAGATGAGGGAAGGCAATGTTGTAACACTAAGGCATTCCCCCCTTCCATCATAGCAACCAAGTGGGATATAATTTTCATTATTTACAGTAAAGCAGAAATTACTCTAAATAAGAATACAGCCCATGTATCAAGCTCATACATTTTGCTACTTTGCTAATTGGAATGACATTTTCCCATTTTGATTCAATATTATATAAAAAGGCTGAAAATAATGAATAGGTAGCTAGCCATGGGACAAAGGAAGAAACCAATAAGATAACCAGAGCAGTAGAGTCTAAGGTCATTTGTGTAAGGCTGCCCACCATACCATTGGAATTGCTGTATAGGGAAGAGATGCCCAAGATTGGCAATTAGAATAGACTAGTAGGTGGGAGGAATTCAGTGAGGCCAGTCTGAAACTCAGTCCTCAATGGCCTTGAGACATCCAGAACATCAGCATGATGCCCATGATAAGGACTATAAAATCCGTTCTGAGTTTTTATTTAATCAAGAGGAATGAGTGGGGAAGTGTATGTGGCTCAACAGATAGAGCATCCGCCTACCATATAGGAGGTCCAAGGGTTTGATACCCAGGACCTCCTGGCTTATGTGGTGAGCTGGCCCACTGCAGTGCTGCTGTGGGCAGGGAGTGCCAGCCCCCACAGGGATGCCCCCACATTAGGGTGCCCCCCATGCAAGGAGTGGCCCCTGTGCAAGGAGAGCCGCCCAGCATGAAAAAAGCGCAGCCCACCCAGGAGTGGTGCCACATACACAGAGAGCTGACACAGCAAGATGATGCAACAAAAAGAGACACAGATCCTCAGTGCCACCTGATGAGAATACAAGCAGACAGAGAACACACAGTGAATGGACACAAAGAGCAGACAGGGTAGGGGTGGGGGTGGGGGAAAGAATTAAATAAACCTTTAAAAAAAAAAAGAGGAATGAGTGTTATACATGTTAGTGAGATTTTCAACAAACCAATGACATTGTTTTTTTAATAGGATTTAAGGGGTTATGCTTTTATTATATTAGATATTCACCTACTCAGAAGACCCACTCTCCATCCTTCTGGGATAAGATTTGTGTAATTAAGTTGTCATGATGTAAACATTTGGTCATCTCTTAGTTACCATGTAGTGTGCTTCTTCCTCATCTACTCTGCTTCATCTGTCTTCCTCTTTCTTCCCTTTTCTTACTCATGCACTTTAGCCCCCTTTTCTCTCCCCACATGCTTCTCACACCTTGACCAAACATATTTTGATCAGAGTATTTCCTTACCCTTTCTCTAGCCTCTGCTCTGTTTCCCTTCTCCTGTATTGAAACTAACACCTCAACAGTTTGTTTCTTGGTCATTGTCTTTGCTCACCTCCAACTTCAGCTTTTCAAATGATATCACACTTCTCTCTCAACACATCTGCTACTAATTCAGCCTCTGGACATGTTTACTCCTTCACATTTATATAAAACATATTTAAACTTTCACTTTTCATTTTCATCTGCATTTCATTCCCTTTAAGAAAAAAATCACCCAAGAGAAGCATCTGCTAGAGCTGTAGTTCTTGTTTAAATTTCATTGTGCTTATTTTTTTCTTTTAACTTTTCACTCATATAATAATGAGAGAAACTATATTATGGCTACATAACACTTGGCGCTTACCATCTTCAACAGGGTGCCAGTATTTCCTTAATAAATTTATATCCACATAAATATTTATGGAAGTGATAGTTCTATATGTATTCCATACATACAGATGCACACGGTCACATATGTAATATATATTTATATAACAAGGTAGGAAGATTGGCAGCTTAATTGTCAATTCCTGTCAGACAGGAAACAAACCCGTCTTTCATTTTGTACAAGTCACCAAAGAGACAGTCTTGTCTGGCAGTTGCTTTCAGCTGAGTGATCAGTTGTTCCTTTACTTTCAGTTCTATTAGTGAAATTTCTCCTATGACCCAAAATCCTCCAAAGCTAAAATTTACCTTTTAAATACTTTCAGACTCTAGCCTAGGCCATAGAGCTTATCTTGAACTCTCAAGAGTTTCCCTGTCTTTTAATTGTATCCATATAATAATTTTTTGTTCTCTACTTCAGAGTTAGCTCAAATATATTTATTAAATAATTGCAAATAATGTTGTAGTCATTATAAGATTCAGAAGACAGACTGATTTGGTAGCTAAGCAACAGGCCTAGAAGTGATCATTTCTAATCTGCATTGCTTTATGATCTTCAGTCATTTTTTGCTTTAGTTTTATAAGATAAGGCTAGTGGACTGAGGGTGAGTATTGCCATGACTTATACTAGATAAATAGGAAAAAAAATTATGTTATTTCTTCAGTCATAGAATCCCACTCTCCTCCAATCTTCAGGGATGCTTTCTCAGATAATATTCAGTCATAGAATCCCACTCTCCTCCAATCTTCAGGGACGCTTTCTCAGATAATATTCAGTCATAGAATCCCACTCTCCTCCAATCTTCAGGGACACTTTCTCAGATAGAATTATGTGCAAGACTCCCTTTGTACCTGAAGGATATCTAAAAATTACTGTGTCATTGTTTTTTTTTTCCTTCAGATATAGAGTTCTCCATTTATTCTTTTTGTTATTAACCTCATCTTATGTGACCTTAGGAAATCATTAACCTGTCCATACCTTTGTACTGTTAAATCTCTTGCACAATAAAATACACAAATCAATCTGATTTCTACATATTTGCTTCTATTAATTATTCTTTCAAAGCACCTCAGTTTCTTTTCCCAGCTCTGCCATTATTTAGAGCCCTAGGTAACCTATCTGCTGGAAGTTTTAACTCTTGCTCTCCTTCACAAGATACGAAATGCTTCTTGTGCTCATTTCATAATGCTAGCACCTGATGAATAAGAATTTTAGTGAGGGATTTTAACATTTTACCCAAGTGGCATTCATAAAGGAAGGAAACACCACCTTAGCTAGAAAAGAATAAATGCCCTCCAATAGTGCATGCTAGGCTTTTCTCCTCAGGAAATCCTTGTACTGTCAAAGCCTCATAGTGCTTGTCAAACATGGTAATGTGTCTGTACATTTCAGTTGACAGAAAACACACCAGTTAATCAGTAACTTCAGAAAGTAAACAAAGCTGAATTATGGAGAGCAGTAAGCATCCATAGTACTTCAAGGTGGTACTAGGAAAAGAATACCAAGACTAGAGGTAAAAGCAAAGATAATTCACCCTGTTCTGTATGGGAAACTGACCTCTGGTCAGTTAATGCTCTGACATTAAATACTTGCTTGTTTCCCTTGACCGGTAATTAACAGGTGAGGGCTGTGTACCTTGATGTTCACACTTTGTCCTCAAAAACCTTTTCATCTCTTTCTTTGTTATTTTGAAAAGTTAGAAAAGACACTGTAAACTACATTGCCCACTATAACAACCATATACCCACCTGGAATTTAAAAAATGTTAGAAAGCAATATGGTGGTTCCTCAGAAACTTAAATATAGAATTACCATGGGATCTGGCAATTCCCTTTCTAAATATATACCCCAAAAAAGTGACAACAAGATCTCAAACAGATAGTTATACACCAGTGTTCATAGCAGCATTATTCACAATAGCCAAAAGGTGGAAACAACCCAAGTTTTAAGCAACAAATGAATGGATAGTAAAATGTGGTATATACACACATATAATGGGATACTATTTGACCATAAGAAAAAATGAAGTTATGAGATATGCTGCAACATGGAAGAAACGCAAAAGCATTATGTTCAGTGAAATAAGAAAGGCACCTAAGGACAAATATTGTATGATATAACTTATGAGATGGCTAGAAATAGTAAGTTCACAAAGATAGAAAGTATTTTAGGGAAGCGGATTTGGCTCAACGGATAGAGCATCTGCCTACCACATAGGAGGTCCAGGGTTCAAACCCAGGGCCTCCTGACCCATGTGGTGAGTCAGCCCACGTGTAGTGCTGATGCTCACAAGGAGTGCTGTGCCATGTAGGGGTGTCCCCCATGTAGGGGAGCCCCACACTCAAGGAGTGTAAGGAGAGCCGCCCAGCATGAAAAAAGCGCAGCCCACCCAGGAGTGGCGCTGCACACACAGCTGACACAGCAAGATGATGCAACAAAAAGAGACACAGGTTCCCAGTGCTGCTGACAAGAATGCAAGTGGGTACAGAAGGGCACACAGTGAATGGACAGAGAGAGCAGACAACTGGGGGGGAGGTGGGGAAGGGGAGAGGGAAAAATAAATAAATAAATAAATCTTTAAAAAAAAAGGAAAGTATATTAGTGGTTACCAGGGAATGGAGACAACAGAGTGTTAAAAAAAATTAAGATAAACTTGTAAGATTGTCATGGGAACATTGGATGAAGAATATGTAACAAGTAATAAAAATGGGATTAAATTATTATCATTATATAAGTAGCTATTAACATATGCAGTAAAAACTGTTCTTCAAAATCTAATGTTGTCCAGTTTCTAAAAAAAAAACAAACCAAAAATAAAACAACAACAAAAACCCAACAAAAAGTTTATATTTTACTTTGGACTTCAAGCACAAAGTTGACATTCTTTTGTTCCCCTATCGGTCCTGTTCTTCTATCCTCTGTCACAGAGGGAAATATTTTATGAATTTGATGTGATGTTTCCAGTCAGTGTTTTATTTTTCAAACTACTTATAAATGTATCACTGATATAACAAATATTTTTGTCTGTGTGTGTAAAACATTACATAAATGATGTCATTCTTTTGCACCTTGTCTAACCAATAGTTTGTGACTAGTTCTTAGAATTTCTCTAGAGAATAATAAAATTATTCTCTTTTACTATATATAACTCCTGTTGTAGTTTTTAAGTCCACTTACTGAACTCCCACTCAGATCAAAGGGCCATATGGATTGACTCACTGCATTCCTGACAACGCCTTCCCTCTCCTAGGTTACCTGTGCTTTAGCCATGTGGTTTCTTTACCATATGCTCCTACTCCAGTCAAATACTGACAGTCACGTTTCCTTGGACACTTTCAAATTGCTGTTATTCTTACAAGAGAACCTAAGAGCATATGCACACTAAGACAAATGTTAAGCCTCTCCCTAGGAGCTTGAGTCATTCTGGGAATCTTGCTCTGCATATTCACAAAATTTTCATGATGTACAGGGATGCTGAAGAGAAGGAGGCAGGGAAGTGACCAGTGTTTTGGTCATTGAATATTTCTTTCTACATAGTTCTTGATTGATTCACAATTTGTCTCATCAGCCCATAAGGATTTAATTTCGTTGATGGGGAAGGGTTATGATTTTGTCATTCAACTATTTGTTTGAAGCAGGACCTAAGGAGGTCTCTATACACCAGGCATACTGAACATTTTTTTTAGTTTCTTGAGTATAGCATGAAAATACAATAGACCCTTGAACATAGTTTTCCTTTGGCTGGGACATCCTGAACAAACTCTTTTCCCATTCAGCCTCTTATCCTAGTCCACCCCAGATCTTCATCTAGATAACTCATTCTTATCTATATGTCTCAGCTTAGAAATTGCTTTCTCCAAGAATTCTTCCCTAATATCAAGTCTTAGTGCAATATCCTTGTTACTTAACACTCTCTATCTTTATTACTGACTTGTATGCCTCCCTGACTAGATTGCAGCTCTGTGTCTGCCATCTTCAGGTTACCCTTTGAATGCTTGGCACAGGGTCTGAAACACAAGTAAAAAAAAATCTTAAAATGAGCCAGTGTTCTTAGGTTTAGGGAGTTCTTACTTTATTAACCTTTAAAAGCATTTAACTTTTTTCTATCTCCCCTTTTTTTTTCCTAGAGAGTTTTCTTTAGCAAATTACAGAGGAAGGAAAGTTGTTTTGTTCTTAACCAGTTTATGGGTTAATGCATTGTATGCACATCCGCTCACTTTACCAAGGGAGAAAACATCTTTACACATTATCAACCACTTAGGTTGCCTGGCTAAAATCTTGAGCTTAATGACTATGAAACTTACCTTGCTAAAATCCTGAATTTAAAGAATTTGAAACAACTTAAGCAGAATCCATAATTCAGCTTAAGAAAACTTAAATAATTCTGAGGAAATAGTAAGTGTGACAGTTTGGATTTTGTGAATCCCCAAAAGCAAAAGATTATGTTCTAAATTAACCCATTCCTGTGGGTATGAGACCCGTTTGACTGGATTACATCATCGGGTCATGATTCGTATTGAGTCTTTGCCCTCTTGCTGGGTCTGATACAAAGGGAGTCAGAGAGACAGACATAGAAAAAAAGGCAGCCACCATATTTGATGCTGCCACATGAGAGAAGTCTCACCCACAAATGAGTTGCAAAGAGGCTCAAGGAACTAAGGTCGAGAGAGAGAAAAGGGCCAGTCAAGAGATAAGCTCTTTGCTAGGTTTGCCTATAGTTGAAGAAAGGCAGAGACCTCGGCAGAGATCGACAGCCATTTTCTTTTGCCATGTGCCCGGACAACAGAATCAGTAGTAGCTGATTTTGATGAGAAAGCATCTCTGATGGTGCCATAGTTTGAACTTTTCACAGTCTTGAAACTGTAAGCTTTTACCCCACATTAATCCCCTTTATAAAAGCCAACCCATTTCTGGTACTTTGCATCAGCAGTCCTTTGGCAAACTAAAACAAATCAACATCTTATATATATATAATGTGTAGTATTTTATGTTAGGATTTCAGACAGCTTTACCAATTAGTTCACCAATAAAACCAAGAGTCCATGTGCAGAGGTAAAGAGATGCCAGGATGCCATCAATAGCTCCTTTTTTCATTGTTACCTAAGAAACCCACAGATTATCCATCAATGAAAAAGTAAACATTAAAATTTATATTAGTTCAAGGAATGTCTTTATCCAGGTAACTCCTGTCTTTGGCAGTCAGTGCTTCATTCCTATATAGAATATCCATGTAATAATTATTTGAAAACTTTTGAAACTTTGTGTAGCCACAAAGTTGTATAGCCAAGCCAAACAACCTCTAGGAAGAGTGGGTTAAATAATATATTTTCCATGCCTTCCTGTATAATCCTTGGTATGTGAGGGGGAAACAATTTTTTTTTTTAGTGTTGTCTGTGGTAACTAAATCAAATGTTACACAAGTAAAAGAAAATGGTCCTGAAATATACAAAATGGCAGTATTCTGACTCATAACACTTATCAATATATATCTGTATTAAATACATATTCAGGCTACTAAAAAATATTCCCACAGACAGCTGTGTAAAGTAACTTTTTTTCACACATTTCCTTTCAATAACTGAAGACTTAGAGGAATTTCTATAAATAGTTGTAGAAGAGAAAATGGAGATTTTGTTCCATTTCCAAAATGAGAAACCACACCTCAGTGTAGCACCTCTCTTCTGAAGAGGTATTCCATCAAGCAAAGGATTCTGTTGTTTGGGAGATCATATAGATGTTGTTCTTTCCAACACTAAGGCCTCTGCTGCTGTTAGGCTGGTCTCCTTACTATTTAAAATTGGTGCCATAGTGTAGTATGGCACAAAAGTAGATTCTGGACTTAGACAATCCTTGCTCAGATAGCCACTCTGTTACCTTCTAGATATGTGAATTTAATGATTTCTCTCTTACACTTACTTCCCAGGCCTTCTGTGAGAATCAACTAGGTGGTATAGTATATAATACTCTCCTAGCACCTAGTACCTGTTCAATAAATATTAATTCTTTCCTTTCTCCTCTGTTTCAGCCTTTGCATATTTCTTTTCCTCCTGGTATGGGCTCTTGAATTTTCTCACCTTCAAGGAGCAGCATATATAACACCTTCCCTGAGACTTTCCTTAAAAATCCAGTGTACACTGATCTGCCTCCTGCTTTTAGATTTGCTTATTTTCAGTTGGGGTCACCAATTTGTTATTGCATATTTTTTAGTTATATGTATAAGTGTGTCCTAAATGTAAGCAAGAATGTTTGTGGACTTATGGTATTTTCCCTTTTTTTGTAGCTACTGTAGTGCCTAGCACCGTGTATAGGTAACCGAGGTACTCCATAAACTACGTAATTCTTATCATCTAGGATCCAGGCAGATTTATAAGATGTCAGACAAGTTAATTCTCTAAGAAGACAAATACAGCAACCTACTCGCTTTGGGGTTTTAAGATTCTAGTTAATTAAAAAACCATCCTTCATTCTGAGAGCTGACCTACTTTAAGATAAACTGTCATTTGGTTGAGGCTTTTTTTTCTCACATTTTTCACTGCAAAAATCAAAGCAAAACCAAAACTTCCTATCCTGCTATTGTATTTGAATTTCAGCAACTTTAATAGGTAAGCCCTATTGCACAGTCCCCTACTTTATCCTTATGGATTTAGATGGCTGGTTTAATTTTGGTGGTATGAGAAACAAGACTCAGGGCAGTTAACTTGTAATGTTCCTGCCAACTGTGGTAAGGTACACTGACGAAAAACAACATAGAGACAATTCTATGAAACCTGCTAACCAACATAAATAGAAGATAGGAGACCTCAACTTATATGTGGCTCTTTCTATTTATAAGTGTGAAAAAGTTCTCAGCAAAACAGTAGCAAAACAGAGATAAATGAAAACACCCAAGTACTTGTAAATAATTTATTTCTTTCAGTAAGCTAGTGATGCTCTAGATAAAATTATCATCTATCATTAAATATATAAATCCTTGCTGTGTCTCACCCTAGAACAACTTTCATGGAGTTTCCCTCTGGAGAAACAACTCCATTGCAAAATAATACTTACAATTCAAGAATCTGACCTTGTGATTTTTCCATTTAGGCCTTGGGTGACCATACATTACAGTTCTAAATAGTGCTGTGTTTATGTCTGTTGTCCCAGAAAAATTATTAATTGCACCCATTTTCATTATCAAAGGTATCTTGGCTTGGATATTAATTTATTACTTCATCCTTTTTAGGGTCATAGTTGCAGCCACTGTTTGTATTCTGTGTTCATAGCATTTTTTTCCTAGGGTCTGTCTCTCCAGATTGACATTTATTGCTTGGCATAAAATGAGTTCTCAACTCATATTGGTTAAATGGTGAAGGTTCCTCACCTGTTGTGGAAGATACTGAGGGTTTCTTTGGACTCATAAAGTAAAATATGCATGCAGTACCTAACCCACATCTTAAGTTAGGCCATCCCAAATGTATCTTTAGGTGAAAATCTACCCTCAGATTTGGCTACCCTTGGAAGTCTCACGGATTGAATTTTGCACTTGACATAGACCTTGTAGGTCAGATCATCCCAGGCATACTTTTTAAATTTGTTGAAAATCTTTGTAGCTTGTCTTGTTTGGCAACAACAGTTAAACTGACAAATGGTCAGATTTCTTTATAAATGTTTATATTGATAGATATATGGATATATATTTATAATTTTTAAGCAGGGTGTCCAATTAGTTTAAAAAATATGTCCATATTTATATAGAAATAGGTGTATATATAGATATCTATCCTTATCTCTATTTTGCCTGTATCTCTATATACAGAATTTTTCAAACAGTTTATGTCTGTCTTTCAATTTGACACAACTGTCTGCTGATCACTTATGTATATTGATATAGATATATAGATGTAAACGTCATTTACATATCCAGGAAATGCTGTAAATACAGACCACCTTTCAGAGTATTGCACAATTGGACCTTGCTAACTTACAATGTATAAATATATCCTGCCCTTTCTGAAACTGTCCTCCTGCTATGGCTGATTCCACTCTATGGCAATACAGTCTACATGCTTTACTAAACTTCTGTTAGGATTTAGGGAATGCATTCAAGATCTGATGGCACTAATGTCAGTGGGATCAGGAAGGGGTGGATGTTACTGAAACCCTGCTGGGGAACGAGGAATGAGCCATCTGGACCTCCAGCTGAGGCCAGTTGGATCCAGACAAGAGCTGCCAGCAGGAATGGTCTGGGCCTGGATGAAAGCCATTCCTGCCTAAGGAAGTGGGCTGGCCCTGGAGCAGAGAGAGAGGGATGGTCTTCTCAGGAGAAAGGACTGGGAAGATAAGTTGTCTCTGAGGTCACAGTAGGGCAGACATGTTATAATTATTAACATTGAGTGAAGGCCAGCAAGATGATGAGTGCTGTTAAGAATATAGAAGTATTCTTGACTTCTGTCCAGGAAATCGTTTATAAAGAGGTCAAGTCTTTGGTGTTCTTGTCCCTTAAATTTTAACTCTGAAGAGGAGTCACTTTACTTGTACTAGAGACTAGCCTTTCTCTTTTACCATCCTTACCCCAGATATTAAGTTTCCATTGAAAAATTCTTTCTTTTGGTGTTGCTACTCTCATCTCTCTTTATTCTCCTTACTTTGGCATCAACTCTGGAAGAAAAATACATCTCCTAGATTATTCACATCTTTTTTAGTAATATATAAAATATTTTTAAATGATGTGGCTTAGTAGGGTTTTAGCTTTACTTTCCTAGTTTATCTACTTACTAGCTTTCTCCTTACCTCTATAATTCTAGAGCAGGCAAAGAGGAACACTGAAAGAATTCTCATTGTCCATTATAGTTCATTCATTGGGTTAAAAAATAAGGTCCTAATGAAATTTCATATAAATATTTGATTTTTAAAGTTGAGTTTAGATTAAAGGTGATTCAGGTTGATTATTTATTGACTTAACCTTCTGTCTTACAAAATGAGTTTGTGGTTTTGGACAATTACTCTGCATCATTATCACAGAAAGCACAGTTGCCACTGTTGTGTGAGCACTATGACAAAGGATCCAAAGGAAAAGTCCTACCAATGAATTTTTGTTCATTTATTACCTTTATTTTTTATTTTAATAAACTTTATTTTTTAAAGAAGTTTTAGATTACAGGAAAGTTATATAAAAAATATAAGGGTTTCCCATATACCCATATCTTTCCCTTTTATTAACATCTTACAGTTGTGTGGTACATTTGTTACAATTGGTGAGTAAATATTGAAGCATTGCTACTAACCAAAGTCTATAAATTACCTTGTGGTTTATACTTAATGCCAATGCCCTAAAAATTCCCTTTGTTCCACTTATTATTCCCTTTCCCTCCCCTCAAAACCTCTGGTAACCACTATCATTAAAACAATGTTACATGTATTAGTCAGCCAATGGGGTGCTGATGCAAAGTACCAGAAATCTGTTGGGTTTTATAAAGGGTTATTTATTTTGGGGTAGAAGCTTACAGTTAGCAGGCCATTAAATGTAAATTACTTCTCTTACCAAGGTCTGTTGCCACATGTTGGAGCAAGAAGGCTACTGGTCTCTGCGAGGGTGCAGCTCTTCCCTCTTAAGCCTTGGTGGTCCCAGCTCCTTCCATTCTCAGGTGTAGGTTAGCATAAGGCTTGGTCTCTTCCCCTGGGGCTCGATTCTTTCTGGGCTCAGTTGCTCTGTTCTTTCCACAAGGTCAACTCTAGACTATCAGGCTCTCTTCCTGGGGCCTCTGCTGTGTCTATGGATCCATCTCTATTCCTGTGTGTTCTTCTCCTGTATATTTGCTTCCTGGGGCTCCAGCGTCAGAAACTCCCACTCCTTTCTCTGTCATGTTATTTCTTTTTGAGTTCCCACCCATCAAGGGGGCGGAGACCCAATGTCCTACTGATGTCACCCAGTCAAAGCCTTAATCATTATTTAATCAAGTAAAAGTGAAACCTCTGAATGTAATACAATCTAATACACCCAGAGGAATAGAACTGTTTACAAACATAATCCAGTATCTATTTCTGAAATTCATAAATCATTGCCAAACTGCTACAATGTCCTTCCATTATTACAATATAAATAAGTTTACTTTGTCCATGGTTGTTTTCCTCCCTTATGTTTGTTCATTCTTCACTCTTGAGGATTTTGGGATGATGATGTCCATGTTGCTTCACATTGAGGATGGGGCTTAAATCTTATGGGGCAGATGGAAGGAACTGTTTTTCTTGTAGTTGCTGTTTTTTGGGATAGGGTTATCCATTATCATCATTTTGTTAGTTGTCCTGGGAAAACCCTATGATGGGAAAAGGCATTGGCTACAACTCTTCTGAGATTCAGGCCATATGAATCTCGTATCTGGCATATGAACAGACCAAAGATTTAAGTCTCCAGGATATATGTTTAACAGGTACAGTTCTAATTATAGGCTCAAATAAAAGGATTAGAAGACTAGTGTAGGGAAATTATAAATGAGTCTCACTCTGTTACATTGGGAAAATAGGTAAGGCCACAAATAGGATGCTAATTTCAAAGGATTGTGTGCCTTGCCTGTAGTGTCCAGATGGCCCAAGAGCCCACAGGAGCACCCCTATTTGAGACTTTGTTTACAGTGTCAGTTAGTGAGCTCTGCCCGAGACATTCATAAATGTAACCTCTGGAATGACCTCTTGACTCATTTTGAAATCTCTTAGCTGTAAAAACTCTTTTGTATTTGAGTTTCCCCGTTTTGGTCAAGGTTTTTTCCCAAATGATCAGTGGTTGGTCCCTGGTAGTAATCACATAGTGCCAAGGAGGCTCATCCTTGGGAGTCATGTCCCACATCAGGGGAAAGGTAGTGCATTTATTTGCTGACTTTGGCTTAGAGATCACATTTGAGTAACAAGGAGGTTTTTAGGAAGTAACTCTTAAGCAATAGTTATTATTAGGCTAAGTTTAAACTTTACAGGAATAAGGTTCATAGTTACATGCATTAATATTGAGGGCTTGACATATAGGTCTGTTTTCTTTATTAGGCTCAACCTATGTACTTGAGAGATTTTTGCCCATCTATTTGAAAACATAAAAGAATTCCCCAGTATGAGAGTTTAATAGTATATTGTTACTGTGTGAGTCTCCACCTCCTGAGACCTGTGACTAGATGAACACATTTATATTCCATAGAAGCATGTCCTAGGTGCAACCTTTCCCACATATCTTGCTACCACCAACACCCTGAACCAGTGACTCTCCTCTGCCATATCAGCCAAAAGAACTTTACCACAATTGTATTTTCAACCACAGACCTCCACCTCCCCGAGTTCACCTGTTCCTTCCTCCAGACCTACCCCCAGTTCCAGTGCCTTATACTCCAGCTCCATTCACCCCACTCATATCCCTGTACCACCTTCACCCCATCCATTGCCATACCATCCTTTTCCTCTTTATCATAGGATCTGTCCAGATTGAGTGTGCAGAGGAATCACCAGACCGTCCTTCACAACTGATACACATTCTACATTCTCACTAGTAGTGGATGAGTGTTCCCATTCCTTCATATCCTCTCCAACACATGTCTTTTTTTTTAAATAGTAGCCAGTCTGATAAGGGTAAGATGACATCTCATTGTCGTTCCAATTTGCAGTTCCCTAATAGCTAGTGATGATAAACATATTTTCATGTGCTTTTTAGCCATTTATATTTCCTCTTTGATAAAGTGTCTATTCAAATCTCTTGTCCATTTTTTAAATGGTTGTTTGTCTTTTATTTTAGAGATTTGGATTTCTTTACATATGCTGGATATTAGACCCTTATTGGATGGGTGGTTCCCATATATTTTCTCCCATTGAGTAGGATGCTGTATTAGTCAGCCAAAGGGGTGCTGATGCAAAGTACTGAATCTGTTGGCTTTTATAAAGGGTATTTGTAACAGCTTGATATGATTATAAATTTTAAAAATAGATATTGGATTATATTTATAATCTAGTCTTTACCTGGGCATGATTAAGTTGTGATTAGGGCTTTGATTGGGCCACATCATTAGGGCATTGAGTTCCCACCACTTGGTGGGTGGAGACTCACAGATAAAAGGAATGGCAAGGTACAGAGTTGGAGGCATTTTGATGTTGGAGTTTGATACTGAAGTCTTAAGCTGGAGCCCCAGAAAGAAATCATGCAGAGGAAAGAGAAGTAAGCCTCCAGAAGAGAGGACCTGGAACAGGAGAAGAAAACAGAGGAATAGAGACAGCTCCTTAGACATGGCAGAAACTCCAGGGAGAGAGACAGAGCTGTTCACATGATAGTCTACAGCTGACTTTGTGGAGAGAAGCAAAGTCTAGACCTCCTCATAGTCTACAGCTGACCTTGTGGAGAAAACAGAGGAGCTGAGCCCAGAGGAACCCAGGAAGCCTGTACCTTCACAGATGTCAGCAGCCATCTTGCTCCAACACGTGGAAATAGGCTTTGGCGAGGGAAGTAACTTATGCTTATGGCCTGGTATCTGTAAGCTCCTACCCCAAATAAGTACCCTTAATAAAAGCCAACCAATTTCTGGTATTTTGCATCAGCATCCCTTAGGCTGACTAATATAGAATTTGGTACCAAAGAGTGGGGAAGTGCTTTGGTAATTACTGAAATGCTGGAATGGTTTTTATAAATGGGAAAGGGGTGTTTTTTTGGAGGAATTGTGAGATGCTTGATGGAAAAAAGCATATATCACTTTGAAGAGACTTTTGATAACAATATGGATGCTAAAGAGACTTTATGATGCCTTAGAAGTAAATGATGAAACTACCATTGGAAACTGGAGGAAAGGAGATCCATGTTTTAAAGTTACAGAGAACTTAGTAAGATTAACTCCTGGTGTTTTATGGAAGGCAGAATTTAAAAGTGGTGAACCTGGGCACTTAGCTGAAGAAATTTCCAAAGTAAACCTGGAGAATGCAGCTTGGCTTCTGCTTACATCTTATAGCAAAATGCTAGACAAGAGGGATATGCGAGGACTGAACTGTTGGGCACAAAGAAAACAGAAACTGATTGTGGAAACTCCAAGCCTCTGGAAATAAAGCTCCCAGATGAAAGTGCCCCATTGGAGGACTTAAATAAACTTGGGACTGGTAAATCAAGATTGAAGATGCAGTTATCTAGGAAAGACTTGTGGAAAGTCTTACTGTCTGATGGCTTAGACCCCTGCTTCTTGCATGCTAAACCAACAAGGTTTTTGTGAGAGCTGTATGTACAAAACCACTGTCAGCCTGGAATAAAAGGGACATGGAAAGGAAAGACTGAAGGGAAAATGACTTCAAGAGGAAAATGATGGAAGCTGAGATCTGGAATTAGGATATCACCTTGGGCCAAGAGAGGAACCCCATCCATGTGTACAGAGAGGGTGAGTTGAAGATAATGGATATCCTGGGAGAATTTTGCTGTCCCAGGGTGCAGAGAGGGTGGGGCACATTCCCCAAGGATAAGGGTGGTTAAGGTCCACACCCCACAGGTCTGAGAGGGGTGGACTTATCCCCCAAATGTTAGGGAAGGCCAGGTGGTCAACTCTGTGCTCTGAGAGGGTTAAGCCTGTATGCCAAAGGTTAGGGGGAATGTTATCTTCACATCACTGTGCTAGGGGAGTTAAGACTCTAACCCAAAGATTGGGTGAGGTGTGACAATCACCCCAACAGTCTTGGAGGGAGAGATCTGGAGCTTTGTTGACACCCAGATGCTTGATGAAGGTGGAACCAAGAAAATGGCCATTGAGCAAGCATGTGGAAAGGCACCAAGGAGAAGAAACCATCATTTTAAGAATGACTCTCAGACTGAAATCGAATGGAGGATGCCACGCAGGTTTACTGAACTGTAGAGGACCCATGACTCATGTTTCCCCTCCCAATTTCTCCTTATTGTAGTGAAAATGTTTATCCTTTATCCATTTGTGTATTGGAAATGGATAAATTGTTTTCTAAGTTTCAGAGGTCTACTACAGTAGATGGGACTTTGCCCCAAGACAACCTGTATTTCTTTAAATTGATTGTGATATGATTTAGTACTTGCATTGTTACTGATTTAAGGTTTTTTCAAATATTGTAATGTCTTTTTGGAATTCAGAGGGTGGAGCATAGCAGTTTGATATGGTTATGAATTCTAAAAGTAGATACTAGATTTTGGTTGTAATCTAGTCTGTATCTGGGTGTGATTAAGTTATGATTAGGGCTTTGATTGGGCCATCATTAGGGTGTTGAGTCCCCACCACTTGGTGGGTGGGGACTCACAGATAAAAGGCATAGCAAAGGACAGACCTCAGGTTTTCCTGATATAGAAGTTTTGATGTTGGAGCTTGATGCTGAAGTCTTAACTGGAGCCCAAGGAAGTAAGCATACAGAGGAAAGAGAATGAAGCCCTGGGAAGAGAGGATCTAGGCCAGAAGAAGAACACAGAGTAATAGAGATGGCTCCTTAGACATGGCAGAAACCCCAGGGAGAGAGACTGAGCCTTTCACAGCTGACCTTGTGGAGAAAACAGAGGTGCTGAGCCCAGAGGAACCCAGGAAGCCTGAAGCCTGGCACACATTAGCAGCCATCTTGCTCCAACATGTGGAAATAGACTTTGGTGAGGGAAGTAACTTATGCTTATGGCCTGGTATTGGTAAGTTCCTACCCCAAATAAATACCCTTTAAAAAACCACCTGATTTCTGGTATTTTGCATTAACACCCCTTTGGCTAATACAGTATTTATTTTGGGTAGAAGCTTATAGTCACAAGTCCCTAAAGAGCCCCACTCAAGGTACCATAAGAGGTACTTTCTCACCCTGTTATTGGCCATGTGTTGAAGTAAGATGGCAGGTGATGTCTGCAAGGTTTCAGCCTTCCTTCTTCCTCTTAAGGCTCTATGGTCCCAGCTTTTTCTGATCTCACCTGTAGGCTGTTGTAGCAGGTTTATATTATTTATGAATTTCAAAAGTAGATATTGGATTATGTTTATAAACTCGTCTGTTCCTCTGGGCATATTAGATTGTAATAGATTCATAGGTTTCACTTTTACCTGATTAAATTATGATCAAGTCTTTGATTTGACCATGTCAGTAGGCCCAAGTGGGTGGGGTCTCACAGAGAAAATGAAACAGCAGAGTAAGGAGTTGGAGTTTTGATGGTGGAGCCCTGAGAAGTAAATATACAGAGAAGAAGAACACAGAGAAGCAGATAAGTGAGGAAAAAGAGAAGACTCATTAGAAACGGCAGAGGCCCCAGGAAGAGAGATGAGTCCTTTAAGCTACAGCTGAAAATGGAATGAGCTGGGACCACCAAGACTTAGGAGGAAGAGGAAGGCTGAACCCTTGCAGAGGATGGCAGCCATCTTGTCCAACATGAGGCAACAGACTTTGGTGCAGGGAATAACTTACACTTTATGGCCTTGTAACTACAAGATTCTACTCCAAATAAGTACCCTTTATAAAAGCACCAGATTTCTGGTACTTTGCATCTGCGAATCTTTGGCTGACTTATACAGCTGACATAAGTCTCATCTCCCTTCCTGGGGCTCCTTTCTTTTTAGACTCAGCTGTTCTGTTCTCTTCACAAGATCAGTTGTAGACTATCAGGCTCATCTCTCTTCCTGGGGCCTCTGCTATATATCTAATGAGCTGTCTCACTTCCTCTGTGTATCTTCTCTCTGTGTATCTAGTTCCATGTAAGAGTCTCTTTTATCAGCCCACCAAGGGGACTGGGACTCAGTGCTGAGTCACACTCTAAGGATGTGGTTAAATCAAAGCACCAATCTTAACATAATTAATTGGATGTCTCAGCTGAATCTAATGCAATCAAAGGGGATAATGCCTGGATTAACAGACCAGTTTACAAACATAATCAATATCTCTTTTTGGAATTTATAAATAGTATCAGGCTGCCATAGCTGCCTTTTCACTTTCTTGACAAACTCCTTTGAAGTACAAACATTTTTCATTTTGAGGAGTTCCCATTTATATATTTTTTTGGGGGGAGGGGAGGAGTTTAATATATTCTTGTTTATTGTGTGGTCCCTTCTCTTTCAAATAAATTCCATAATTGGCTTTTCCTGCTTAGTAAAAAAATGCTGTTGTAATTCTTAGGGGGATTGCATTAAATCTTAAGTCAATTTCGGTTGGATAGCCATCTTAATACTATACATAATATATGATATACAAATATATATGGTAAGCAAAATATGGGATCTATTTTTCTTTTGTTGCTCATGCTTTGTGTATAAAGATTATGAAACCATTTCCTACTACAAGATCTCATAGATGCTTCCCTACATAATCTTCCAGGAGACTTATGTTCTTGACTCTTATATTTAGGTCTTTGATCAATCTTTAGTTAATTTTTGTTCTGGCATAAATGGTGCTTCTTTCTCATTTCTATTGAATATGGATATTGAGTTCTTCCAGCACCATTTTTTGAAGAAGCTATTCTATCTCAGTTGAGTGGGCTTGGTGGTCTTGTCGAATATCAATTGGTCACATATGCATGGATCAATATCAGAATTCTTAATTCAGTTTCATTGGTCAGTATGTTTGTATGCTTTAAAGTCAGATACTGTGATTCTTCCAGTTTTGTTTATATCTTTCAATGTGCTTTTGGGTGTTCAGGGTCCTTGCTCTTCCAAATAAATTTCATAATTGACTTTTACAGCTCAGTAAAAAATGCTCTTGTAATTTTTATGGTGATTGCATTAAATCTCTAAGTCATCCATGAACATGAAATATTCCACGTATTTAGGTCTTCTTTGGTTTCCTTTAACAGTGTTGTTTAGTTTTCTGTGTACAATTCATTTACTTACTTGGTTAAGTTTATTCCTATCTGTTTGCTTCTTTTCATTACTTTTGGAAATGGATTTTTTTCCCCTGAATTTCCTCCCAAGATTGATCATTATTAATAAACAGCAGTGTTACTGATTTTTGTGTGCTGGACTTATAACCTGCCATTTCACTTGAGAAGCTTTGTGGTAGATTTTTCAGGGCTTTCTACATATAGAATCATGTCATCTGCAAATAGTGGAAGTTTTACTTCTTCCTTTCAAATTTAGATTCCTTTTATTTCTTTTTCTTGTCTAAGTACTCAAGCAAGTACTTCTCAAATAATGTTAAGTAAGAGTGGTGACAGTGGACAGCCTTGTCTTATTCCATATCTTAGAGAGGAAGCCTTTAGTATTTCACCATTGAGTATGATGTTAGCTTTGGGTTTTTCACAAATACCCTTTATGATGTAGAGGAAGTTTCCTTCTATTTCTATTGACCAAAGTGTTTTTTATCAAGAAAGGATGCTGTATTTTGACAAATGCTTTTTTAGCATCTATAGAGATGATCATGTGATTTTTTTTTTTTCTTTTCACCTGTTCATGGGGTATATTACATTGATTTTACTTATGTTCAGCCATCCTTGCATACCTGGGATAAAACCCTATTGATCATGGTGTATAATATGTTTGATGTGTTGTTGAATGTGATTAGCAAGTATTTTGTTGAGAACTATAGCATCTAAGTTCATTAGAGAGATTGGTCTGTAGTCTTCCTTTCTTGTGGTGTGTTTATGTGACTTTGTAGTTAGGGTGATTGTGGCATCATAGAATGAATTTGGCACTGTTCCCTTCACTTCTGTTTTCTGGAAGAGTTTATACAGCATTGGTGTTAGTTATTCTGGAATGATTGGTATAATTCACTCTGAAACCATCTGTTTCTGGGCTTTTACTGGTTGGGAGGTGTTGTTTTTGTTTTTTGTTTTTTTGATTAAACTATGGCAATGTAGTTTTCTTTTTTTTTTCAATTTTATTGGTGCTTATTAATAAAGCATAAATCCACCCAAAAAGTACAATCAGTGGTTTTTTTGTGTAATCACATTTGTGCGTTTATTACTCCAATCACTCCCAGAACACTTTCATTATTCCAATTATAAAAATGAACAAAAGCAAATAAATTCAATACCTCTCAGTCTCTCTGTGTCTTGCCTTCTGTACATAGCTGCTATTCTTTTATCTTTCCCTCTAGTATATTTGTATTTATATTTTGTGAACACAGTCTTATGTATACAATACCACTCATATTCGTGTTTTATATGAACAGTCCCATGTTACAGTTTTTATCTTTCCTTCTAGTAATATGCATAACCTTTGACTATCCTTTTCAATTGCTGTCATACCCATGCAATAGCACTGCTGGTTACAAATACCATGATATGATTTCACCATTTGTATTCATTTCCAAAGATTTACAAACAACCTTTTTTAACATCTCTGCACAGATTAAGCCTCAGCTTTCCATTCTCTACCCTCCTTTGATTTTCTGGTGACCTATATTCTAATTATTAACTCCAAGAATTCACACAATATATTTATTTCATAATAGTGCAATCATAAAGTATTTGTCCTTTTGTGTCTGGCTTGCTTCAATCAACATAATGTCCTCCAGGTTCATCCATATTGTCACATACTTCACAAATTTTTCCAGCTTTTGGCAATCATGAATAATGCTGCTATGAATATCAGTGTGCTGTTCTGGCCTAGCTGGGAGTGCTTGACCACCTTGTGAAAAATCACTTGACTATAGATGTGAGGGTCTGTTTCTGAGGTCTTGATTTGTTTCCATTGGTCAATGTCTCTTTCTTTATGAAAGTACTCTGCCGTATGTACTAATGTAGCTAGGTAATATATTTTAAAGTCCGAAAGTGTTAGTCCTTCAACTTCGTTCTTTTTTAAGGTATTTTTGGCTATGTTGGGCCCCTTACCCTTCCAAATAAATTTGATAATTGTCTTTCTCACTTCTGCAAAAAAGGCTGTTGTAATTTTTATTGGGATTGCATTGAATATGTAAATCAGTTTGGGTAGAATTGACATCTTAATGATATTTAGTCTTTCAATCCATGAACATGGAATGTCCTTCCACTTATTTAAGTTTTCTATAGTTTCTTTTTACAGTGTTTTGTAGTTTTCTGAACACAGATCCTATATATCCTTGGTTAACTTTATTCCTATATAGTTGATTGTTTTAGTTGCTATTGTAAATGGAATTTTTTTCTGATTGCCTTGTCAGATTGCACATCAGTAGTGTATAGAAATACTATTGAATTTTACATATTAACCTTTCATCCTGTCACTTTGCTGTACTAGTTGCTTTGTTTTGGATTTTTCAGGAGATTCTAGATATAGGATAATATCATCAGGAATAGTTTTACTTTCTCCTTTCCTTTTTGGGTGACTTTTATTTCTTCATCTAACTTAATTGCTCTAGCTAGAACCTCTTGCACAATACTGAATGACAATCATGACAGTGAGTATCCTTGTCTTGTTCCTTATCTGAGCAGGAAAGCTTTCAGTCTTTCACCATTGCCAGCTGTAGATTTTCATATATGCACTTTATTGTACTGAGAAAATTTCCTTTTATTCCTATCTCTTGGAGTGTTTTTTTAATCAAGAAAGGGTGTTACATTTTGTCAAATGACTTTTCCCTATCACTTGAGAGGATCATGTGACTTTTCTTCTTCAGTTTACAATGTGGTTTATTATGCTAATTGATTGCCAAACCACCCTTGCATAATACTCACCTGATCATGGTGTATAGTTCTTTTAATGTGCATTTGGATTCTTTTTGCAAGTATTTCATTGATTTTTGCCTCTATGATCATTAGAGATGTAGGTCTGTAATTTTTTTTTTTATAATATCTTTATCTGATTTTGGTATTAAGGTCATTTTGGCTCCATAGAATGTGTTTGGATGTGTTTTTCCCTGTTTAATTCTTTGGAAGAGCAAGATTGGTATTAGATTGTCTTTGAATGATTGGTAGAATTCACCTGTTAGGTCCTCTGGTCCTGGACTTTTCATCTTTGGGAGTTTTTTGATGAGTGTTCCAATCTCTTCACTTATGATTGGTTTGTTGAGGTCTTCTATTTCTTCAAGGGTCAGTGTAGGTGGTTTTTGTGTTTCTAGGAATTTGTACATCTTGCCCTTGTTTTCTGGTTTTTTGGTATACAGTTTTTCATTAATATACTCATATGATCTCTTTTATTTCCCCTCTCATTTCTGATTGTACTCATTTTTGTCCTCTCTCTTTTTTTTCCGTTGTCAGTCTAGCTATGGGTTTGTTGATTTTGTTGATCTTCTCAAACAACCAATTTTTGTTTTTTTTGTTTTCTCTATTGATATTTGTTCTTGATTTTTATTTCTGCTCTGATCTTTACTGTTTCTTTCCTTAGGCTTGGCTTGGGGTTAGTTTGCTTTCTTTTTCTAATTGCTGGTTGGGAGGTTTTTGCTAACTAATTCAATCTTATTACTTGTGATTCATCTGTTGAGTTCTTCTGTTTTTTTTTCTTCCATCAATGTTGCTTCTGTGTTTCTAGAAATTTGTCCATTTCATCTAAGTTATCCATCTTGTTGGCATCCAATTTTTCAATGTATCCTCTTATGATACTTTTTATTTCTGTGGGATCAGTGGTGCTATCCCCTCTGTCATTTATTACTTAATTTCTTTGCATATTCTAATTTTTTTCTTTGTTAAGCTAAGTTTTCGCTGATTTTATTAATCTCAAAGAACAAATGTTTGGTTTTGTTAATTTTTCTGAGTGATATTTTATTCTGAATTTCATTTAGCTTTACTCTAATCTTTGTTTTTTCCTCCTTTCTTTGCATTTAGTCTCATGCTCATTTTCTAGTTCCTCCATGTGTGCATGGAATTGACATCTTAATGATATTTTAGCTCATTCTCCTATTTTAATATGGGTATTTATGGCTATAAATTTCCCTCTCAGCACTGCTTTAGCTTTGGGTAGTTAATAATTTCTTTGCAGTTTCCTCCTTGACCCACTGATTGTTTAACAGTGTGTTGTTTAACTTCTATACATTTGTGCCTATTCTGGTTCTCTGCCATTTATTAATTTCTAGATTCATGCCATTTGGTCAGAAAAATTACTTTGCATAATTTCAATCTTTCTAAATTTTTTGAGAATTGTATTGTGATTTAGCATGCTTTCTATCCTGGAGAATGATCCATGAGCACTTGAGAAGAATATGAATGCTGCTGTTATTTGGGTGTAATGTTCTGTATATGTGTATTAGGTCTGGTTCCTCTAATGTATTATTCAAGGTCTCTGTATCTTTATTAACCCTCTGTTGAGATGGTCTGTCTAATAATGATCATGGTGTATGAAAGTCCCCCATTATGACTCTAGATGCATCTATCCCTCACCTTAGTTTTGCCATTGTTTGTCTTATGCAGCCTGGTTAGGTGCATATGTATTTATGATTGTTCTTTTTTTTTGTTAAATTATCCCTTTTATTAATATATAGTGTCCTTCTTTGTCTCTTAAAATAATTTTACATTTGAAGTTAATTTTGTCCAATATTAGTATAGCTACTTTTGCTCCTTTTTGGTTATTATTTGTATGTAAAATCATTTTCCAACTTTTCCCTTACAACCTTCTTGCACCCCTGGGTCTAATGTGAGTTTCTTGTAGATGGCATATAGATGGGTCATATTTCCTTATCCATTCTGATAATCTGTGTCTTTGATTGGAGAATTTAATCCATTAACATTCAGTGTTATTACTGTCAAGGCAATACTTACCTTAGCCATTTTTTCCTTAGGTTTAAGTACATAATATTTTGTTTTTATTTCTCTTTATCCTTTTATTTCCCCCTTCTAATAATTTCCTTTCCATACTCTCCTTTAATGCACTTTCTTCTGTTTTTTCCTTTCAATATGTAACAATTTCATTGATATTTCTTGAATTATGGGACTTTTGTTACAAACTCTCTCAATATCTGCTTATCTGTGAATATTTTGTATTCTCCCTCCTGGTTGATGTCTGATTTGCTGGATACAGAATACATGGCTGGCAATTTTTTTCTTCTTTTAGCACCTTAACTATGTCAAACCACTTCCTCTTCACCTTCGTGGTTCAGGTAAGAAATCAGCCCCTAATCTTTCTGAACTTCCATTATATGTGATGAATTTCTTTTCTATTACTGCTTTCAGAATTCTCTGTCCTTAGCATTTGACAATTTGATAAGTATATTTCTTGGAGTAGACCTGTTAATGATTTACACTGTTTGAAGTGTGCTGTGATTCCTGGATATGTATATTCATGTTCCTAATGAAAGTTGGGACATTTTTGGCTATTATTTCCTCCAATACTCCTTCCGCCTCCTTTCTCTCTCTTCTCCCTCTGGAATACCTGTAATGCATATGTTTGTGCATTTCATGTTGTCATTCAGTTCTCTGTGTCCCTGCTGATATTTTTCTGTTTTTAAAATCTACCTCTTCTATTCTCTGTGCAATTTCAGATGTCTTATCTTTAACATCACTAATTCTTTCCTCTGCCTGTTCAAACCTGCCATTATGTGCTTCCAGTATATTTTTAATTTCTTGCATTGTGCCTTTTATCACCATCAATTCTTTTATCTTTTTATGTATGGCTTATGCTTTCTTTTGTTGTTCCCCCAGTATCTTCTTAACATCCTTTATTTCTTCCTTCACTTTGTTAATTTTATTCATAGTATTTATTTTGACATCCATGATTAGTAGTTCCACATACTGCATCTATTCCTGCTTTTTAGTTTGTTTGATAGACTGGACCATATCTTCCTTTTATTTAATTTTTTTTACACTTTTTAAAATTAAATTTAATAGATCACAAAGAACGTTACGTTAAAAAACATAAAAAACATAAGAGGTTCCCATATATCCCACTCCCCGCCTCCCACTCCATCATTTTTATAAATTTTATTTTTTTAAAGATATATACATCACACAAAAAATGTTACCTTAAAAAATATAAGAAGTTCTCGTATACCCCCACACCCCACTCCTCCCACACCAACAACCTTCCCCATCACTGTGGCACACTCATCGCACTTGGTGAACACATTTTGGAGCACTGCTGCACCACATAGATAATAGTTTACTCTGTAGTTCACACTCTTCCCAGTACATTCAGTAGGTTATGGCGGGATATATAAAGTCCAGCATCTGACCCTGCAATATCATTTAGGACACTCAAAGTCCCAAAAATGCCCCCACATCATATCTCTTCTTCCCTCTCCCTGCCCTCAGCAACTAGTGTGGTTACTTTCTCCACCTCAATGCTACAATTTCTTCTATTACTAGTCACAATAGTTTTATAGTAGAATATCAGTAAGTCCACTCTAATCCATATTTTATTGCTCCATTCTGTGGATCCTGGGGTGGTGATGTCCACTCTACCTCTGGATCAAAAGGGGGCTTAGATTCCACATGGATGATGGATGCAATTCCTTCTTCCTATTTCTTGGAATGGCTAGTAATTTTTTGTTGGTGTCTAGGCATAAGTTTATGCCTAGCTTCTCTGTCTACTCTAGGGTTTTATTTCATTTTGTTTTGTGTTAAGGATCCTCTTTGACTCCTGGTTCCAGTTATTATATAATCTTGTAGTTGTTTGTGTTTATCCAAAAAAATATTAAGGCCATAAAAAAGTAAAGAAAGAGAAAAAGAATAATTAAAAAGTGATGGAAAAATAATCATGAAAGAGCCAGGAAAAAAATGAGTGAAAAAATCATAAAAAAAAAAGAATGAGAATAAAAAAGTGGAAGAAGAAAAAAAAGAAACATTAAAAATGACCAGAAAGATGAGAAGAAAAGAAAAAAAGAGAAGAGACCAAAAAAGAGATGGTGTAATGAAAGAAGATCAAAGGAAAAGAGAAATATGAAAGAAAGAAGATAAAGAAAACAAAGAGAAAAAAGAAAAAGAAAGAAACCAAGAAAAATAGAAGAAAAACAGTCCTCCTTCTCAGGCTACTAGCAACTATCTGAGGCTGTCAGTGTTCACCAGTTAATCACTCTGTGGCCTACCACCCACAAGTGAGGTATCAGGACGCAGAGTAAAAAATAGACTCAAGAATAAAAAATTTTTTAAAAAATCCTTGAAAAAACCTCAGTCTAACTTCCCTGTTTTGATGCTGCTTGTCTTACAGCTTCCTCTCCCCCAGGGAGTTTGCTGGGTGTCTGACAAGCTGGATTGCTCTCTGGATCCCTACTCTTCTGGACTGGTTGGACATCTCACAGCTAACTTGCTGCCACTCCTGTAATCCTGTTCTCCAAACTGTTTGGGTACCTGATGGCTCCCAGGCTGCCTCTCTCTGCCCTTTTTCTTTCAGGCTGGTTGTTCTTCAGATGGCTTGCTGTTTACCTCAACCTGCCTTCTTCCTCAGGCCAGTTGGGCTTCTGAAGGCTTGCGGTCTGCCTCTTCCCACCCCATTTCCCCTCAGGTACCTTGGTGTCTGATGGCTTGCTAGCTGCTTCTCCTGGCTCCCCTTTCTCCTGTGCTGTTAAGACTGTCAGCCCACCCCCTCACTGATCCATTTCTTTTTTCTCCCAGGGCCTGTGGGTGTGACAGCCACTTGATCACCTCTGCAGTTCCCTCTCCCTGGAGCACTTTTAGCAAGGACTGGAGTCTCTCCTTTTCCCAGAACTGCTAGATCCTGTCCGCTTATATCTTCCCTTCTTGCCCCACTCCTTTCTCCCCCTGAGTCAGCTGATTGCCTGTCTCCACACCTATTTTACCGACAGGTCCCCCTCCTCAAGAGCCTGCTGGGCACTGGGATGCACCACTGGTCCCAGTGGCTTTCCTCATTCTTGGAGCCCGCTGGGCACTGATCCTCTAGCCAAATAATTTCTCTGACTTCCCTCTCTCTCTGAGCCGCTTACCTGCCCTATTTCCCATGGCTTTCCTCTTCCCTGGCCAGCTGGGTTCCCCCTCTCTAGCTTCCCTCTCCTATTGCCCCCATGGTCCTGCAGCTTCCTTTCTGCCAGGTAAACCTGCCTACCTTTGGGCAGTTTCTGGAGCTTGAGTGTAGCCTGCTGTTGCCTACTCTCCCATCTTGGATCACCCTTTATGCCATTTTCTTGATTAAATTTACTGTTTTGGGCATTTTCTGGACAATAATTAAGCATTGTTTATTATTATCAGAATTGTGCATCAGATCCATTTGAAGAGTTTGATTATTTTCAAAATACTGTGTTTAAGTTCTACCTCCTGACATTTTAATTCATTAGTCCTAGAGGAAACATGAACTATGTTAAAACCTTCTCTAATGAACTTGACATACACCTCTGAAAAAGAACCATTATTTTAAAGAATGTTCTGCTTGTGTATTATATATTCAGCAACCCAAAGGTTTCAATATTCCCCAGTTTTTGTCTCATTCTGTACTTTCTCAGAGTTCCAATATTGTAATCTGTAGTTGATAACAAGTTGTCCAGTTAACACTGTACATGCAGGCCTGCAAACTCATCGAAGTTTATAGACCACTTACTGTATTCTGGATAATCAAACTCTTTTCCATAGCGATGAACACTAAAGACTTCTATTAATTTAACAATCATAACTCTCTTCACAATTTGATCTACTGACAATAAGCAGGACAAACTAATCTGACTTTTATCTTTGTTTTTTTGTTCCTCCCTTTACACTCTACTAGATGTGATAGTGGAATAGGAAGGGGTTGGCAATAATGAAATGAGGCAAAGGTCCTTATTGGACAACCATTTCTTGGACAATGGGAGAGTTGCTTGAGAAAGCCTGAGACAGATGCAGCAAAGTAAAATGTGAGGTGGCAAACTCAAACTGCCACAGCTGTAAATACAAAACCAAATAAAGCAGCAACAAAGGATTAACAAAATGAGCGAGTTAAATACTATTGTAATAGACTGTATTTCATTTGAGACTGTTTGCAACTAGAACATATCACAACCCTAAATTGGAAATAAAGGCTATTAAGTTTCAGTCAACCCATGAAATTATTACTGCAAACATTATTTTTCAAAGCTGACTATTGACAGCCCTTTGCCTGGAGAAAGAATTATATACCCAAGTCACAGTGGAACACAATCACTGAGTTTCAGATTATAAATTCATCACTGTGCTCACAAGCCCATGCCATTGTTTCAAGCAATATTTAGGTAAAATATGTGTATACTTTTGCAATGTTTTTTAACCCTTTTGGTGAGATGAGTTATGGAATGGAAATCACAATGTTGAAAGTCAAAATGTGCTAGGTTGTGCCCATAAGCCAGAATTAGAGTATTTCTGTATATTAAAATATAAGACATGGATAAATAGAAAGGTCTAAAAATGCAGATTTGAGGATTACAGAGAAAGACTTCTCTAATATATGAATAATTACTGTCCTTTTGTTCATTCATTCATTCAAAAATCATTTACTGAACAGTTAGTTTCTTTCTACCAGACTGAGCTGGGCAATGGTAAAACAAAATTGAGTAAGACATGCTTCTTGTTTTTAAGGAGAAGACAAGTAAGTCAAAGACGACAGGATAGAGTGATTCACTGCAGCCTTAGAATTGTGTGTACAAGGGGCTTTGGGAGCACAAAGGAGAGATTTTAAGTTTAACCTGGTAGTTAAGGGAGGACTTACCATGGAGGTGGTACTTGAACTGAGTATGAAATGGACATCTTATTTCACATTTTGCTTTCCTGTAGCAGAGCAAAGTGGAGTTGAGGAAGTCAAAGTTATTCTGTATGAATGCTAAATGAAAATTCATATTTCCAGTGCCCTTTTAAGTCTTACAAAGTCACAAGTCTTGATAGAGTTGTTAATCTCAGAGTTTTAGTATACACAGTTACTTTAGATACTTTATCTTTTGGGCTGAAAGATTGTACAAAATCCATTTTGAAAGTTGTTACTTTCCATTTTTGGAAACATTTTTTCAGGTTTCAGAGTTCCTTTTGAGAATGACTTCAACAAGCTATCTATTACGATTTGTCTTCAGAGAGATTAACCAATTTTGTCGGATTAAAAAGGCCCTTTTTTTTTCATTTTGAGTTTGGTAGGTACCATATGCTACAGTGTAGACAAGCTGGGGAATGGATGATTGCCCTGTGTGGCAAGAGCATCATAGAAGTGATCTGATACTCCAGGCCTGATTAGAACAAAGTAAACTTCAATTCAAGTGGAGCTATCTATTTACATAGGTATCCTGTTTACCAGAGCAAGACAAATACTTTTCACAGGTCATTGTACTTTCAGAATAGAATTTGATACAGTTTTAGCATAAAAAATGTTAAGAGCCTTTAGATTTCTGTCTCAACATTTATTGGGTCAGTAGAAACCCAGCAAATCTTTGGGTTTCTCTTGACTTGGCAGGGAAATCTGGAAAGCACATTTGTTTGATATTTTATATAAAGATAATCAGACATGTGAACAAGAACATCCATATTCTGGAATTAGTAAAGTGAAGTAGTGCTAAGGAAAAATATATTTGGTTCTAATTCTTTGAATAAAAAATTTAGTCTTTGAAAAGGAAAAATTGGGCATTTGCTGAATTAATTTGACTATAATATCTAGAAGGATTTTATCACTTATTATGTATATGTTTGACTACAATGATCATTTTATAACTAAGTGTACATCTTGTAGATGTATACTTGGTATTATCATGGCCTGAGAATAATTTGACTCATGAGATAAAATATTTTGAGAAACCTAGGAATTAGGTTGAATTTGATGGGGACAATACATAAGTTCAATTTCTAGCAGCTAAGAAAAATTCACTTAACTGAATTTTTTGGTAAAAATTTTGGGCACAAAATGACTTTCTTCCTCCTACCCCATTTTCTAAAGCTTTAACAGTAGAGTTTACATACGCCAGCAGTAGCATTTCAAGTGCTTTGAGGCCTGTGTGAGAACATGGGAGATTTAGGATAATCTGTGGCTTTGATTTCTCTAGACTATATTTTCCCATTCCCACCTTCCACCTTCCCTCCTTTCTCTTTTTTCAAGTTATTATAAGTCAGATTTAAAAATCTTCCATTATCTTTCATCTGATTGTAAAAAAAAAAAAATAACAATTTTAGTCATCTAGTATTTCTCTTGAGGTATCTATTGAGAATCTAATATATATGTCTCAAATGTAGTAGAGGTTTCTTAAATCAAGAATTATCTGAGAGAGGGAGAAACATGGATAAGCAACTCAGAGAGAGACCTATACTTTCTACTTTTCTGAGATGTGAACTTTTTGTATCTCCTTTTGTCCCTTAAAATTTTCAGCTTTGTCTTCTACTATATGTACCTGTGCATTCTGCTTCAACCTAATTAGATTTCTTGAAGTTCACCAAATTTGCAACTCATGTTCACTGCCCTGTATCTTTGCTCATGCTGATCTTTCAGTTTCCATTTATTAAAACCCTTCACATTCCTGATGGATCAATTCAAGGGGCCCCTCCTTGGTATGGTGGAAAAGGTATTGCATTAGAGACAAAGAGACCTGGGCACAAGTTTTCTGTCTTATAGTTCAGTTTTCTTGGGCAAGTTCTTGTACCCCTTTGAACTTTAATATCCTATTCTGTAAACTGGACATAATAGAAGATGTTTAAGTATAAGTACATATATATATTTCTTTTCCTCCTCCTCCTCCTCCTAAGTGAAGTTTTCCCTGATTCTCCTAACCATTACCTCACAGCCAGAATCCTTCCTTTATGTGTGTTACCTTGCTTGTTTTGCATCATTAATAAAAATACTCTCTTTGATAATAATTGGTTGTTTACATGCCAGTTTTCTCTAGCTGATAGAAAGCTCCTTGAAGGCAGGGACGGTAATTTGCCTAGAACAAACTAAACATTGACTGAATATAGGACAGCATTTAACAAAATAAGAATTACATGGTTCTCCCTGCATATCCATTTCATTACTGAGAATTGTTTTCAGGTGTTTTCTAGGCTCTGCTATCATAAAATATGTATGATACTAAACTTGGAACAGACAGTACAATCTTAGCTGAGTTTATTTACCTGGTATTTTGTTTAGTGAATCATTTCTAAATGAACCTATTCTTACATTGTTATGTTGTGGGTTGCTTTGGTTTCTTGTATAGATTTCTATTCAGGACTGCCTGCAGGTAGATTTAAGCTGGGTACATTGATAGGGTAATGATAAGATAAAAAGCATGACTGGTCTCCTCCCTGCGCCCAGCTTTGTGAGAACTCTAAACACTGCTTGGCAGAATAGCATTCTTCCTCACTTTCCCTAAGTTATCCTCTGCCAGAAGTGCAGGGCAGGAGATAAGGTGGGTGATGAGTATGTATGTGTGGTGTGTGTATCTATGAAAGAGAGAGAGCACTGGGTGAGTGTGGTGGCAGAATACTTGGCATGCTTCTTCTACAGCTGGTGAAAAGAGCCAGCGAAGCCACCTGTTATATTCCCCATTCCTCAGGGACCTGGCTGCTTGCGATGAAAAGGTTTAAGATAGCAGAAATCCAGACTAAAGAAGTTTTAGGTCACCCAGTTCTTTACCCTGGGGGTTCCCATCAGACCCTTCTCTACTGTTTGCTCTTTAATACAATACAGAACATTTCTAAAACAGTGCACCCTTTGTCTAGCCTGGTTTAAAACATTGTAAGGGACAAAGATTTCACTCTTCTATAGGAGATGAATCCAAAACTCCCATTGTTTACAAGGTCATGAAATTTGTCTCTGATTGTTAGCCTACAGAGTCACTTTCACAATTTCCTCATATTCCCCACTACATTCCTTTTGCACTTTCAGTTTTGAATGGAGGAGACTGATTTATCCTGGCTTGAAATACCCTGTAGGATATTTCAATACCCTGAAGAAAGGTTTGATCTATTTCTGTTAACACCTGGGAGAAAACCTTCACCTTCCCCCCCCTCCCCTCCCGTCCCCGCCCAGGATTTACTAAGCTAGGGATGCTCTCCTTTCTCTCTCTGTCTCTGTCTCTGTCTCTCTCTCACACACATTTAATTGCAATGCCTAAACCCTGCATCACACTGGGTTATTTTTGAAGTGATACCTTTTTTTTTTTTGGCTTAGTAAAGACTTATGGTAAAAATGTAAAACTGCTTTCCCAGTTTTCTAGTTCAGAGAGTCTTTCTTAGTCAAACAGAGACATTCACAGGTGAGGGGCTCCAGCTAAAGCCAAGAAAACTGACACTCCAAGTGAGGAAGTGAGTTTCCAGAAAAAATTAGGAGGTAGAATTTAAGTCTTTTGAGCCCAGCCCAGGAAAGTACCAATAAACCTTCCCAACATGCAGAGAGTAGGGCAGTTCCTGCTTCCTCTTTGTCTACTTCAAGGGAATAAGGACACCCCCAAGTGTGGTAACCTTTGTGAGCTCTTGCCCTGAAATCTCAAAGACAGTGTGGCAGCAGCTGCAGGAGCTGTCAAGAATCCTGCACCTGCCGCAACCTATCTGGCTGAATGTCAGGCTGCCTGCTGCGGGATGTCCCCTTACCAGGCTTTGGAGATTCCCTGCCTCATTTTAGGGAGTGGGGACCTGATCCCCACCTAGCTATCATGGATTCTCAGCTAAAGCACCAATTCTCGCTTTTGTAGTAACAAAGAGTTTGTATTTACTTTTTACAACAAGCCCTCCTAGTCTCTTTCATAGTGTACTAGCCCATATAACTTAGTGGTTACCCAGGAGGCTCTGGAATCTCACAACTTGGGTTCAAATCCCTGGCTGTCACTGATCAGATCCTAGATTTGGAACCAATTTTCTACCTTTTTAAGGCTTAGATTTCTCACTTATGAAATGAAGAAAATAGTACTCACCGCATATCGAATTGACTTGAGAATCAGATAACACTGATAAGTAAAAAATACTAGCATGTTCAAAATGCTCAATAAATATTGGCCATGTTATTTATCTCTATTCAAGGTACCTAGAGTGGGTCACTTTGATAGTTCTACCATATTTCACAGCTGTCACTGTCATTACTAGATTCTGGCCCCCTAAACCACTTTACTTCTCCTGCTCAAGTATATCTGAGGAGGCAACAAGGTGTCTCTCCTGTCATCTTGAAAAAGATTGGTCATTTATCATATGGTGTCTTCCAGCTACTACTGATGCATTTGCAAAACACTGCTGCATCTTCTGGTTCAGGTTCTGCTGGTGATGGCTCACCTCAGCTCTCTCCTGCACTGCTCCCTCTTCTGGGAGCTGCTGCCTCTGCTGAAACTGTGATCATTCTTCACGGACATGAGAGTGGCAGGAATGCCTGTGTTCTACTTTTTAGGTTATAATTTATTGTACTTTTTGGAAATTCTTCCAAAGCAATAGTACCTTGTGCCTTGATGTCTTTTAGTTTTTACTTACAGCGTTCTGTCTCCTTAGGGCCCAGATATGAGTCCCTAGGGGCTTGGAATGGCAGAAACCAAGTTAGTTTTGTCAGCGGAGACTTTGGGCCTGACTCGTCTTAGGTAGTATTATCTTCCATGAGATTCCTGAGCCCCTTGGGCAAATAGACTTTAGTAGCCAGATCTCTCGAACACATGATATTCTCAAACATGTTTGAATCCCAGCTGTGGGAGCCTATTCATGCTTGCTAATGAGTGAGTTAAGGAAGATGTTTCCCATTTAAGAGGAAGAAAGCAGGGCATAGTTCATGTGACCAGCCAACATCTGAACCATAGTTAAAACTTTGTCTAGGCCTTAAAACTTGACACACATGAAAGCTATGGGATCTAGCTTTTTAATCTCAACAGTAAAATTCTTTGTCTGCCTCAGAGTAGCTAACTTAAAAATCTGTCCTACGTAAGGCCTGTCAATATTTAAATGACTGGTGTTGGTTCTCATTTTTTGTACCAACTTTCAGCATCCTTAGAGTTGCCATTTGCTAATGGGCTAGGTGTAAGAGATGCCAGGGATAACAAGAAGTGATTTGTCAACTTAAGGATGTCACTGGTCGTCAGAGAGCCTTTTTTCTTTGGTATGAGCTGTAAAATCCATCTGAGTTACTATGTCAAATGGCTGACACCTGGTACTTCTACAGAGGCTGAACATTAATGCTAATTGCAGACTCTGTAGATGGGGGAGAATGGAACAGATTTAGCCCCTAGACAGCTCAGTTTAGGACTCTGAAAAAACAACCTTAGGTTAAGTAACAAGCAAAATGGAATCTAAATTTGACCTGAGTGGTTCCAATCTGCTGCCATCATTCCATTTTATTTCTTTTAGGGTCATTGAGACAAAGGCATAGATTTTCCAAAATAAGAAATATATAAAGATATTATGAACATAAATATATATGTAACAAGATGTACTACAAGGGATTAGCAGTTTTTATGATTTAGTTTCTACTCACAAGTTTCTGTAATCTAGGTTGAATAGAATATATACACTTGGAAAAGGAACCAGTAATTTCATGAAATAATTTAGTGCCAACTGAGCAGAATAGACACCTGATACTTAGGATGGACTATCCCTTTTTTGGGGGATGGTCAGGGAGTTTTCCTATAGGAAAGGTGACCTAATCTAAGATGAACTTTGAAAGATGGGAAGGGTGTTAAAGGTAGATAGCAAGAGGGAAGGCACACTTTTGTTAGAGAATTTAAGAAAGACAGAGACAGGAGAATACAAGATGCTTTGGGGGGACTGAGAGGAATGGTTCAGGCTGCAGCATAGGGATGAGTTTGATAAGTAGCAGTGGAAGGAAAGCTGGAGATGCAGATTGGAACTTGGTTGTGAACTCTCTTGAGTGCTAGGCTAAGGACTTAATGTATTCTTTCACAGTTAAAAAGGGCATCATGGAAAATGACATACACAAAGTAGTGCTTTGGGGATTCAATGTTAGGATTGTTAAGGGATGGATCAAGGAGGAAAGACTAAAGATGGGCAGGCTCATTATAAGAGATCTTAAAATATTGTGTGGGGGTGATGATGGGTAAATTCATAATGGTTGGTTGATTTAGAAAGAAAAAGCTCCTGAAGGTTGTGGGAATGCATAATTAAATAAATATATATAGGAGAAGTCACAGGCCTCAGTGCCTTACCGACTATGAAGATGAGGAAAGGGAAAATTAGAAGTGATTTCAGGATTTTAAGTATAGATACCTGGGAGCACAGTGGAACCAATAACAGAAGTGGGAAATCAGGAGGGGAAAGTGGTTTTTCCTTGGACTATTGCTAAAATAAATGTCCTTTTTTTAAGACAATCTTCCAACTCAGTAAATTAAATCTGAATTCCATTCAAATCACAAGGCCTAGAAAGCCAACTACTGAAAGCAATCTATGTGAAGGTGGGTTGCACAGTATAAAGCATTTACAAAGGAAAAGTATTATGTATTAGTAATATCATTGTCTACCCTGAGAATTTGTCCGAAGTTATTCTCTAAAATGTAATTTTATATGGAAACTGCATTCGTTTTACTCTGATACATCAGTACTATCCAGAGGGGATTTGTTTTAAAAGATGAAGTAGCTAACTGCTTAAATGAACTAGGGTTTAACTAATTATTATTTTCTTTCCTGAGACATTTTCATAATATTATTCAAAATTTGAGATTGATAGTAAAATGTTGTTCTGGAGTCAGATGGGAGTTTAAATCCCTGCTCTCTACTTAATAGCTATGTGATCTTTGCCAAAACAGGTTCTTTTGTAAAATAAGAAAAATACTTTATGTGGACAAGGTGAAGATTAAGTGAGTTAATGTGTGTGACGTGCTTGCCAGTGTCTGGTATATAGTAAGCTTTGAATAAATGTTAGATGATGTAATTTCGCTCAGACTCACCAGCTATTATGAACTGCAGAACAAGATAGTGTAGTATTTCTTTAAATATTCCATTCCATGTGTCCTGGAGCAGACCGACCCCTTGGCCTTGTCAGAAAGCCTTTATCCAGGCTGAGCCCCAAAACCCTTAGGCTGTCTCAGGTCATGAGGTAAGTGCCCTTATAATCAAATCCCATCTGGAGGAAATCAGTTGGTTGATTGTCTGGGTAGGTGTTACTGTTGAAAATGGTGCTGCTTCGGCCCCTGGGCCGTGCTGGGGTTCCTCGGGTTGAGGACTGAGTATAGAGAGGCAGCATCTTAGCCAACGTTGTTCTAGGGTGGTCACGCCATAAAGACAGACAGCTAGACTTCCAATATCAGCAACTCTTAGGTTCACACATACACCCATTTAAACCCATACATGCTCATGCAACTTTATTTTCTTGCGGCAGAGCCATTGTGTCAGAGTGGCTGGCTCAAGTAAGTTTTCCACGTTAAGTAAGTTATGCCTATGACAACTAGCACTTGTCTAGAGCCAGGCTTTCTAGTCCAGAATGTATTCATCATGGTGAGTTTTCTGTGAGCAGCTCATAGGATTCTAAACTGTCAACCAACCTCAGCCACATCAACTTCTAACAGCTAGAAGTGTTTGGATTACCTGCAACCTCAGAGAAAATAGGAGTGAGGTTTTTCATGTCTTTCTTTCCAGAAATCACCTTGGAGATTGGTCCGTACTCATTCGAGGACCCTTAGACTTCCCTAGTCTAAGGGCTATGGGATGGAATACCTCCAGTCATGGAGAAAAATAAAAATGAAACCTGTAAACCCCAGAACAATGGGTGCTTACTTGCCTTACATCCACTTAATTGAAAATGATTCTTTCTATGGCTAATTGACATCTCCACTGCTAGAAGCTTAAGTGACTGGCAGTATTATAAATGCATATTCTCTCATTAGAAAACTTCAAGTTCTGCCTCACAAGTCATCCCTCTGCACCATTATTTTATTATTGTTAGCATTTCAGAATTGAGGAGCTATAAAAGTTCCTTGAGAAGGCAATTTGAGACAAAAAGGAAGATCTGATTATTTTAAAATCTAGTGCTTTAATCAATTACCATTCTAGCTTTGGTCTGTCTTACATACAAAGAGATACCATGACCTTCTTCTGGTTTTCTCTTATGACATACTGACTTTTAGGTCTATTTCTCATCAGAAATTATCTTTTTTTCCCTATTAAAAGTTTCTCAGTAGTTTGGCCTTTAACAGAAGCCTTAGAAAATTCTCATTTCTCATAGTCCTTAGACTTCTAGATATATCTGGAAGGAAAACTAAATAATCTTCTATATGTGGCTTTAATAAAGGGAGAAGAAAACCCTGTTGCTACAGTGTCATCTGTATAAATTTGACATCCGCATGAAAAAAAACAAAACAACAAAACAAAAATGGAAAACACCTCTTTAAGCAAGGCTGTCCTTAAAGCTAGAGACAGACTTGTCAGCTCAAAGAGAGAGAAACTTGATTTCCAGAACCATTATCACACTGTCAGGGCAACGCTTCTTCCATGGGAATCAAAACAAACCTACCTGTCTGATTTTTACCCAGATATAACTAAGAACTCCAAAGGTGAGCCAACCAGCTGAATGAAAGACATCAAACAATCGCATCACTAATTCCCTCGAGGGATTTGATCGTGAAGACATCACTAATTCCCTCGAGGGATTTGATCGTGAAGACTAAGAAAGCCCTCTTAGACTAGCTCTAATTAAATGATATTAATTCACTGTTCTACCATTCAGAAAATGGATTGCCTCATTGTGTTTTTTATCAAGAGTAGAACTGAGATTATAAGAAAACTGGAAGCATGGAAGGGGCTAAAGGAAGTAAGGTGATTTTTTAAAAAAATAATAAAGGCCAAGTCCATTCTGGATCCCCTGCAGATAATTGGATGGTGGCCCTGATTAATCATTCAGCATGTGTTGACAGAATTGGTTTATGTTATCACTCAGGTGGTATGCTAGCCATATTGATTATGAAGTGGTACGTATAGATTATTAAGATGTCTAACAGTGCTTTTTAAACCACACTGGCTAGCTGCATATACAGACAAGATCAAGTTATTTTTTAAAGACTGTTCCCTAGGCAGTTCGTTGGTGAAAGGAAGGGTTCTCTAGGCACTCTGCTTTAAGTTATCTTGACAAAATAGGGTTCTTTTAGGTTCTGAAGTATTTCTGCACAAAGGAAATGTTTTGTGGAAGGAATTTATGACACCATACAAGCATGGTTCTTTAATTGGAAACTGGCTATACACTACTAAACATTTTATTGGAATATTTATTTACACTGAGGAAGGATCCCTAGAGTAATTCTTTGTGATTAACTCAGATTGCCTGCATATGAAAAATGAGTAAAGGGAAAAGAATAAATGTGCAGTTAGTAGGTCAGAGCCCCAATCCTTTGTTCTTTTAATCACATTTCCAGCGGTACCATTTTGTACAAGGGTCATATTAAGCAAGGCATCTAACACCAAACCTAATCAGCTTGGTACCCTGTTAACCTTTATTGTTATTTTAATCTTTAATACACTTTGGCGGAAAATAGAAAGGTAGAGATACCATTATGCTCTAGCAAGCAATTTCACCTGAACAGAGGGAAAAATCTGATACAAAACCCATACTGTTTTTATGTGCTTAGATAACACTCTTTGCGGAAGAGTGTTTTTTGTTGTTTTGTTTTGCCTTCCCCTCCCCTTCCCTTTCCTCTTCTCCCCTCTTCTTTCTTTGCCAGTTAGGTGAAAACCACGGACACCTTACTAAGTCCACACTATCCTGTGTATTATTTAATAAATATATCACACCCACACCAACACAAGAATAATGTTTATTTGAATTTCAGTTCAAGCTTATGGAGCCCCCTGGTTAAGAGCTCCTGCTTTATACCATACTACTGTGGTCCCTAGATCAGTAACATTGGAGTCACCTGGGAACTAGTTGGAAATGCTAATTCTCAGGTCTGTCACAGGACCAGCGATCTCCAAGGTGATTCTGAAGCTCTAAAGTTTGAGAACAGTGAGTGCATCATACTGCACTGCACTATCTAGTTCCCTCCTCTTACTGCTTTGCACCCCAAAGCACACAATTCATAGAGTGTAGCCATGACTTAGCAGAAAGTATATAGTTTACTTCCTTTAATTAAACTCTAACTTTGAGTTTTGTTAGCACCATGCTCCAAAATAAATGAGCTAAATAGGCAGAGATAAAAGAAATACATGAATCGTCCCCTCCTGCCAACTTTTCCCTTTTGGGGAGAAAGTGTTTTTTAAAGGTAGGCAAGTCTGATTTCAAGTTCTTATGGGTCTTAGTAGTTTTGGGACTTGAAACAAGTTATTCAATCTAACTCTTGTTTTCTTCATTTATAATCATACTTTCTTTATGGAATTGTTTTGAGGATGAAATGAGACTCGTGCTAACACTGGCACATATAGTGCCTTCATGTGAATTAGCAAAAGTGCCACCTTCCAGGTGGATTAATTAGTAAAAGATAGTCATTTGTTAGGGCCGACATTGTTCCATATAGCTTCTCAGGGCTTGGCTAGGAGAACCTGAGCTGGATTACAGCCCTAACTTTTACCGCTCAGCTGGATACCTTTGTCCAGGGTCACAAACATTTGCAAAGTTTGTGAGATAATGTGTGTAAAGCAATTGATATATGCTACATTCAGCTCACAATAGTTTGGCTCCCAGGGAAGGCAGTGCAGAAATAAATATAGAGACAAAAGAGGGAAGACAAACCTGGGGCCAGGGGACTCACAGCTTCTGGAACTGAGAGCCTCAACCCTAGTTTTCCCATCGCATTTATTGGGAAACTACCAAGCAGCTGTTTGCTCTCTGAACTGCAACATCATTTACAATAACAGGGAACAACTGCAACATCTAACAACTGCTACATTTAACAGGTGTAACATTTACAATAACAAACAGGTAAGCCAGTTTCCCACAACAGGTATATAAGTTGCCTTTCATACAGTCCATTACTTTCATAACTCATATTATACACATACTTTTCTTAGATGTATCTATTATGATTCATGGAGAATAGCACACTTAGTAATTATTTGGTTTTTAATAAAGATGCTTAAACTGTATAATACAAGCTTAAAATGAATCATTATATTCTTTCATGCTCTATCTTAAGCACCAGATTAAGTGGTGCTGCTTGAAAGCATTTATTTTTGCCCTTACTGCCCTGTAGATATAGCCTCTATCTGGACCGTTAAAACAAAGGGAGAGGGTGTGGCTCAAGCGGTTGAGTGTCTGCCTCCCACATGAGAAGTCCTGTGTTTGGTGCCCAGTGGCTCCTTAAAAAGCAAAAAGAAACAAGCAAACAAAGAAAACAACTAAGGGGAGCTGATATGGCTCAGTGATTGAGTCCTGACTTTGTAGGTACAAGGTCCTAGTTTAATCCCTGGCCCTGGTACCTCAAAAACAAAACAAAACAAGAAGGTCTAGAAAGAAAAGTAATCTCTTTTTTATAGCCAGGAGTCAATAGTGAGAAAAACCTGAGCTTCCACAAAAAGAGAGTGAAGTGGAAAATGCAAGAAAGGCAGCCGTGAAGCTTTGTCTATTTCACAGGTTTACCTGAGGTTAACACTTCCTTGAGATTTGTATTTAGGAATGTGAGTGTTCTCACTGTAGAAAAGATATATAACCTACTGCAATACTTGGTTGTCTTAGATTTTGATATTCACTTTCAGCACAGCTCATTATTACTTATCCGCTCCCTGGTGTAAAGAGCCGGAAACATGCTTAACATTTATCATTACATATTAAATTGGTGCAATAAAAATGATGGAACAAAGCACCGACTTTAAAAGCAACAAATTCTTTAAAGTCTACACTAAATCCTTGTCTGTCTATACAGTACAAGGTCACAGCATGGCTACCATAATTAAATGCTATATGAGGAAATGTAACAAGATATTATGTGGCCAAAGTAAAATGCTAACCTAAATAGCGTTGTGAAAACAAAACACTTAAAATTGGAAATCACTATTAGAACCCAGCTCATGCTATAAGATGTCAGAATCATGCATAATGCATAAGTGGAACTGATCTCAGAGACTTTACACAAGGGAATTTAAACTTGCTTCCATGGACATGAGGAAGTGCTGTTTGAAGCATGGGCTCTGATGAGATTCTACCTGGCCTTGAAGACATTCCTAGGAAATGTTCTTTTTCCTTCTGATGCATATTTATTTATAGGGTGCTGAATGAAGGAGCATTCCTACTGCATGGCAGATTGCACCTCCACTGTTTTTCATTAAGCACCTTTTCTTTGGCATTTTTACCATTGCTTTATTATTGATCTGTTTTTTGAACCTCTATGTGAATAAGCCTACAATCACAAAATTACATTGATCAATGTCAGCAAACACATTCCTGCAAACACAACCTTTAACTCCTTTTCTCCCTAAACCCACGTTCCATTTCAACTCTGGGGCAAAGACCTGAAAAAAACAGATGATCTTTGTATTATTCCCTGACATCAACAGCCCAGATTTTGCTAGGTTTACAAGCCCATCTCAGGGAAAATACTTTTTCTCTGATTCTCAGATTTTAAGTCAAAAGATCTTTCTTGTGCGCTCTAACAACATTCCCCTGTACTCTGCCAAAGGCTGTGGATCACATATTAGTCTTTGTTGCCACAAACAGAGAAATCACCATCTCTAAATACATGTGCCAAATATAAGCATATTTATCTGCACACTAACTTCTCTAATTTGGACATAATTAGAGAAAGGGCTATTTAATTAGTGAAAAGTCTTAAATTGTAGATGGTTGATTACTTTTGAGTACAGAAAATAATAGCAGGAAATGACTAACAAAGTGTTGCCAAGTACAGGACCTGCCAGGCCTGTTTAATGAATAGCTACAGATCACTGAAATTAGCACATTAATTGTATGCATGTAAATTACTCCTGCTAAGTACACTAAAAATCTTGTTCTCTTTGTAATCAAATTGAAATTATTTACTTAGTGAGTATACCCTTTTCACACTTATTCATGAAAGACCAAGTAAACAACATAGGCCCTGCCTGGATGGTAAAACACTACCAAGTACATGCTTCCCTCCGCAATTTACCATGCATACAAAGTACTTATGCTAAGTTCCTTCTTTACTTATTAAAAAAAAATCCAAAAAGCTCACGTAATAAAACTCTATCTCATTTCCCAATTTAATGTCTTTCAGATTTTCATAGAGGGTAAAATCTCGGGTTCCGTATCAAACTCCCTGGGTTTAAATCTCTGGCTCTACCATTTAATAGCAATGTGACATACGGGCACATTACTCAGTAACTCGGAACCTCAGTTTTCTCATCTGCTGTACCAGATTGTTGTGAGGATTAAATGAAATGATGTATTTCAAGTGTGTTTCTCAAACTCCTTGAAGGTGAAAATCACCTGGGGCACTTGAAAAAACCAGCTGTTTCCCAGGCTGCTCCTCTGAGGCTCCCACGTGATTCTTATCATCTGGAACAGTTTGGAAACACCTGGCTCATAGTAGTTTCTCTCCTGTCACGTTCTGTGCACTATATGTTGCATTAGTGAGCCAAGACAAACACAAGGAAAAGAGACTAAAAATACAGGAATCCGAAAGTCATTATAGCATCCAGTAACTCTGACAACTTTTCCTTAAATTCTTCCAGTGTAGGGGAGTTCACCAGCTTATAGAGCAGTTTTCTCCACAGTTGAGCAGTTCCATTGGTTCAAAAGAAAAATCTCATTGTTTAGGAACCTCTTTATTTTGAAGCTCTGTCCATTCTTCTTGCCTGATTTTTGGAGCAACATGGAACAAGTCTGCTCACTCGTCCATTTGACAGCCTTTCATATATTAAAAGAATACTCTTTTCTCCTTTTAATCTTCTTCTTTTTTTGGATAAATCTGCCAAGTTCCTATATTCATTACTGGTATAGAACATAGTTTCTATAGTTCTTAACAATCTTAATCCTCCTCCTCTGGAGCCAACTTGAGACTGTCAGTTTTCCTCTTAAAAATTATGTTTTGTGACAATTGGATAAAATGCTATAAGTTTCTGAACAGGATGGAATATAGGCAAACCTTATTTTTATTAAGGATGCTGAAAATAGCATTATCTGAAAATAGTGGACTGAAATCAGAGGGTAAGTTTCTAACCCCAGTTCTTTGACCTCCTCTGTGACTTTGGGTAAGTCACTTAAAATTTCTAGAATCTTAATAACCTTATCTCTGAAACTGGCATAGTATTATCCCTCTGCCTACACACTTACCTCACAGGGTTGTTCAGTGGAAAAAAATATAAAAGAAGTGATTTGAATGAGCATGTGCTGATTTAATGACCAAATAAGCAATAAAGCTATTTTCAAAATAATACTTATTTCAAAATTAAAATGTATTTTAAAATTAAAATAAATGAATATAAAAGAAAATAGTTTGTTATCTGCAAATTCCATTCAAAATGAACGGTATTAATTTTCTTAAAGTTTTTTTTCTCTTTTGTAGAAGCTAAATCATACATTGCCTCATCTCAAGCTTATATCAAATTAAAATTACCCCAATTCTCTTTTTAAACACAGATTGTTTTCAAGGCAGTTCTCATGCTATGTTTATGCAGTTGCCTTTTGACTTTTCAAACTGGAATGCTGAGCTTCACAATTTTTTTTTAAATACACAAAGGTATTACACACATGCTTCCAGGACTAGTTTAGATGAGGGTGCAAACCCAGGAGATTGGATTCTACTGTAAAATCTTAAAAGATTTTAGAGATTAAGAGAGATGTGGACACCACTTTAATTGGGTGGAATTTTCTTCTGGGAAGAAAGTAGTGTTTGCAGGAGTGCCTTATCCCTCAATTCATTCCACAAATTTTATTATCACTATTTTCCTCTCCCTTTTATCTTCCTTTTCTCTTGGGGTGATCTCAAGATCAAGTTTAGAGTAAATGAGAAGTAGGTCTCTCTCATGAAAGATTGGGACTTAAATTAATGGGAGAAATAAACTCGTTACAAGTATGGAAGCATAGCCTTGCTGATATTTTTCAAATATTTGATTGTACTAGGAAATGTTTGTGTGTGTGTGTATGTAATAGTGGGAGTAAAAAGGATATAAAATTATATACATATGGCATGATCACAGGTAAGCAAAATGTGTATGTGTGTGTGTGTATATTTATATACATAGGAAAATAAAGACTGGAAGGAAATAAAATTGAAATGTTAAAAGTGATTATCTTTGGTAGTGAGGTTATAGGTGTTTTTTTTTTTTTAATTTCCCTATGAATCTCTAAATTTCCTACAATGAGCATGTACTACTTTTATAATCAGAAGAAAAAGTTAAGAAATGGAAAGAAAGAACATTGCTACTAGGGGAAAAGTTGATGTTTATATTAGAAATAATTTCATAAAAATATTTTTTTACTAGTGCCAACTCTAGAAGGTGGGAAAAGAACCTGCTCTTATTCTACTCCCCATTTCATTTCATTTCATCTGGTATGTAGGAACCTCTTTTAATGACAGATTCCAATGAGAGAAAAGCATCTGGGGCAACCGTCAAGGGCTATTGCATTACACTGTGACAAAATCTTTTCAAATGCTTTTCTGTCTTGGCCATCAAACAGACAGTAACAGGTGTAAATCCTTTTTTTTTTTTTTTTTTTAAATTAGTGTTTAAGCACACTCCTACCAGTTGAGATACACATTGATTATAAAAATCTCTGGCCTTTTTCCAAATTGTATTAGGTTTCCTACTTCAGTATTAATTTTTCTGGTCTTTTATCTAAATTTAGTAAACCAGGGCACTGGTACCTGACCACTAGACTAAGAGCTCCATGAAATTAGGAACCAAGTTTGTTTGCTTGCTTTTTCAAAATTCATCTCTATCTGCAGCAGCTGGCTCAATGCCTAACACTTAGTAGGTGCCAGCAGGGCAGGATGGAAATAGGCCCTTAAGCCAGCCAACTAGGATACTACAGAGCAGAGCTCTCTTCCCTTTCCCTTGGGATATCAGTGCCCTGAATAAAAAACAGAGAAACCCTAAGAGATCTCGCCCAAGGGGACTGAATTGACCTTGCCATAAAGTGGGCAAATTCTGGACAGAAATGATAGGTCAGGGCTGGGGAATCATTAGAATCTCATTCACATTTCTGTTGAACTAGGGGGGCTTCAGACTTGGGGTATGAGGAACAAAAACCATTATTAATGTTCTCTGGCTTGTCACTTTTAAGGAAACAGAGTGGCCTATGGATGGCTATAAATTTACTCTTAAATGGTTGAGAAAAGGATTGGGACAGGGAGTAGCTTGACAAAGTGACAAATATAAGAGTGAGATGGTCTTCCATACACAAGAAATGGAGAAAGGGACTTTGGCATACAGTATGAATTACCAGAACAGGTGAACAAGGCAAGAAGGGGGCCAGGTCTTGGGGACAAGAAGTTCAGTGGAACTTCACAGAGTCCCATATTATTGGCTGAAACTCTATAATCTTATGACTGAGGTCAAGAATGGCCTTCGGGTTTGGGATAAGGAGAAGGGCAGATGAGAGCCAAATAGCTGAAGCTGTTGAAACAGTTGGCTTGGGGAGGCTGAGAAAACAGTGATGGTATGAGATAGGTGTTAAGAGGCCTTGGCTGTTTGACCTGAAATAGTAAAGCAGGGCGGATCCTTTGAAGGGAAGCTGAAAATACAACTCAGTAGCCACTACATTCCTGCAATTTTCTGACATGAACATGACTTGTGTTCCAAGATTCTTCTCCATGTAGTAAAGTTGCAGAGATTCTTATGTCTTAAATTACTGGCTGGCATATGGGAGGATCCAAATGACTCACAATGAAAGGAGTCTTCTTTTTGTAGTGACTCTTATGAGGGAGAGCTGATACCCTAAAGCTGGAGTTTCAAGAGAAAAACTACTTTTGACAGAAGGGGCAAGAGTTTCTAATGGAAGTTCTAGATAATATACACCAACTTTAACAAGCTTTAGGGAGTCAGCATCTTAACCCAAAGTAGTTAATCAGTGAGAATTTCAAGTTCTGTGAGTAAATTGAGAGAAATTCAGGGACCAAATAGAGACCTCTCATATCTGGACAGTCTGGACAACTCCATGATAAGGCTGGATATGATTCCAAAGTATTCTCTATCATCCCGGGAGAGAAGCTGAGACAGCAATGTTAAGTTATCCTTATTTCAGGTTCCAATCCATGCATCGGGAATTTTTTTGTGTGCTAACGTCATCAAAGAGCCACTTCATAGCTAAGTCATACCAATTCTTTAAAATCCAAGTCCTCTGGCCTGCACCATTGGGGCCTACTGTAAATCTGTCAGCCTCCTTCTAGTTTATCCTACCCACCATCCCTTGATTTACTTTGCAAAAACCCTGCTTCCATCATGTTTTTCTCTTGGAAATATATGGATCAGTGGGTCTCAAGGTATGATCCCCTAACCTGGAAATCCATGAGAAAAATGTAAGTTCTTGGGCTCCACTCCAGACCTATTGAATTAAAAATTCTGGTGGTAGAGTTCAGCAGTTTGTTTTAACATGTCTTCCTGGTGATTCTCATGCATGCTGGAGTTTGAGAACCACTCTTTCCTCTATAGTCTTCTGTATTTGACACTTACTGTCAAAAACACACACATACATGATTTGTATGTGTGTGTATAATCTTATCTCACCTTCAGAATTGTAAACTCCATGAGGTCCATCTCTGTGTTTTCTAGAGTTAATGACATGTAAAATCAGAAAGCTGGAAAGGATTTGGAAAAATGTGGTTCAACCCCTTCATTTTGCACACCTTTGAGTACCATGCATATGGTGGACATTCAAGTACCATTTGCTAAATGAAATAGCATGCTCACTGGGGCCACAGATGTGAATTTAGACTACTGAGACTTCAGTGTTATGGTCTTAACTTAGATTGTCCTTTTTGGCACCCTGTAAGGGTTTGTGATACCTTTGCCAGTGCTTCCCCATTGATACTTTGTATGAGCTTTCAAATTTGTTTGCTGAACACAAGACAGCACAGTGTTTTGAGATACAAATGGCAGAGCAGCTGAAATTAAGAATATTAAAAACAAAACCAAAATTGATGTTTTTCTGGTTGCTGCCTTCAGATTCAGCATGTAGTATGAATCTGTCATGTACAAGAAATATCTTACCTGAATTAGGCATAAATAACAATTAATTGCAGCATATAACTGTTAATTATAAGGCTTTGGAGTCTTCCAGAAGCAGTTGCTCATCAATACCTACTCAGTTAAAGATCACCGGCTCTTGAGGACATGCTGACATTGGCTATGAAGACATTGACAATTCTTTATGTTTGTTGCATATGCATGGTCTGGGTTCCAGACTGCCAGTGGTCATTGCACTTGTAAGGGATAGGCTGTTATAGCAGAAAGGGAGCATACTTGGATTATGAAACGCCTCTTTCTCTATCTCTGAGTATTCACACCCAAAAGACTCTTGACCTTCATGGATGGCTTTATAGAGATTCTTCTAAATTAATTGAGCTGTGGGTGTGGCAGACATTTGTATGTGTGCACCACTTGGTGGCAGGGAGCAGATCATAGTGGTGTGCTAAATACATAAATAACTTTTTTAAAAATTTATTTCTCTCCCCTTCCTCCCTCCCCCAGTTTTCGGCTCTTGTGTCCATTCACTGTATGTTCTTCTGTGACTGCTTCTATCCTTATCAGCGCCACCAGGAATCTGTTTCTTTTTGTTGCGTCATCTTGTGTCAGCTCTCTGTGTGTGCGGCACCATTCTTGGGCAGGCTGCACTTTTTTTTGCACTCAGCGGCTCTCCTTATGGGGTGCACTCCTTGCATGTGGGACTCCCCTACGCGGGGGACACCCCTGCATGGCACAGCACTCCTTGTGCACATCAGCACTGCACGTGGGCCAGCTCCACACGGGTCAAGGAGGCCTGGGGTTTGAACTGCGGACCTTTCATGTGGTAGGCAGATGCCCTATTCATTGGGTCAAGGCCACTTCCCTATAAATAACTTTTATACTATATTTTTTTTTGTTTTTTCCTTTGTTATTTATTTATTTATTTATTTATTTTTACTCTTTTATATGTATATATATTTTTTACTATGCTACATTTTTGTTATCAAGGTTTAGTGCTTTAGGGCCCTGTTAAAAGCTGTTGTCTTCAGAAGAAATGGCAAAACCTGAAAAATGTCTTTGTTGTTCTTTAGAAGGAAGACAGTAACAAAAAAAATTATGTGTCTCAGAGATAAGAAAAAAATTCAGAAAGGCATTTCATTCTCATAGATTAAATTACATAATAATGAAAAGGAGGGGAAAATAAGAAAAAGGTTGCTTTTTTATTTTCTATGAACAGGAGAGCAAAAAAAACTTTAAAAAATTAAAACAAATTCACGGGTACTTTCTTGATTATTTTTGTAGTTGTTATACTGGGATTTGGTTTAAATAAGAATGCTATTTGTTAGAAAGTTTGATAATATTTTTTATTGTAATACCAGAACTGCATACCTGATTTTCCTGATCTTTTTATTTCTAAATCCTTCCTCTTCTTACTATGACTACAGTCTGTTTACTTAGCTTCCTAAGATCTCTGTGGTCGGCTTCATCTGAGAGAGAAGGTGTTTACAGAGCTCTGATGCAACACTTGTTCCTCAGTATCAAGCCGATTTCACTTTTAGTCTGCCTTTGACTTATGCCATAATTTCTAGAATTGTATATATCTCTTGTTCCTTGGATTCAGTACCTACCTTGCACTGTAGTTCTTGTACCAGAATTCTTATCTCATTCCCCAAGACTGAGTTCTTGTCCTAGAAATTTGCCAGTTTTGCCCAAGTCCTCTAAGACGACATTAGACCCAATCTTAACACTTGCCATTTCTTCATGGTCCAGTCACTGGGGTCCAGTCCTTGTACCATCGACTGACTGAGACTTTACTGTCTTGGATTAAGTTTTCTGATGCTGCCTGCCTGAATTTTAGGACACTGCTTCTGGATTCCCTGGCACCATGCAATGTGCTTTCATAGTGAGTGAACTTCCGCTGTTTCATATGTGCCTCCTGATGCCAATTTCCTGGCTGGATTACCAACTCTTATGTGCTGCCATATTCTTCAGTTACTTTGTTCTGCCTGCCAGACTGGACATCCTTCCAGCATCGGCAGCTGGACTATACTCCCTTGTGGGCAGGTCTAATTTCAGGTCCCAGCTTCTTCCATTATGACCTTCCCATGCAGTTGCCAATGGTTTAAACCTGAAAAGTTTCATTCATTCAACAAATATAAAGTATGTCCTTAAAAATATATATGTTTGAAATGCTGAGGTTTTAATATTTTATTCCAATTAAGTTGTCCTATATTTGAAGAATTAGCCCACCTCTTTCATTATTCTGTGTGGATTATAAAAATGGTTGCCTTACCAATTTTAAATAGTAAAATGCCTGTTAAATAATTAAATGCAAATGAACCCTACTTCTAATGGAAATTCTAGCAAAATTCTCCTAGAAGGAACTTTAAGGGTGTTATAATCTAGTTAAATTCTGCCTGTTTTTGTCCTGATATCCAAGGCAGGCATGGGCCTATTTGTTATGCTTTTTTAGTGTCCTCAATGTGGGTCCAATCTAGATATAAGGAACTGAAAAACAGGCAAAGAAAGTAAATGTGTGTGTGAGCATGTGTGTATTTTTGCTGTGTTGTATTTGGAATGTGAGGGGTAAGGAAAGGAAAGAGCAAACTTGTCCATTAGACAAATATAAAAGGTATTTCTGTTAATATAATAGTTATCATTGATGCAAGCCCTTATTATTCTGTATCAGCAGTGTGCTGAGTATTTGGGTTATCTCACTTAACCCTGTTTAAGAGGGTAAGCCCTCTTAAATAGGGGCTAGCTTTGTTTCTATATCATATGTGAGAAAACTGGGGTTTAAAGAGGTTGATTGACTTACCTGAAGCTATATAGAAAATAAGTGTTGAATTAAGGATTTGAACAACCCCCCCCATGGCTCCAAATTTCCAAATTTGTGTACTCCAGAGTATATTGCCTTCCTGAGATGTAATATAGAAGATGGGAGGAAAATAGCTTACAATTTTCAAAGGGTTTGCATACGGTATTTGCTTTATCCTCAGGAAAAAAATAGTAAGTGGTCGCCATTTAAGACAAATGGAGGGCAAAACAGAGTCAGAAACATAAAATGATTCCATATTATTATGACTGACTTGTTTCTTCATTTGACTGTTGTTCGTTGTTCCATTGTGTGAGCCTTCCACATTATCCTGATAATGGATATTTGGGTTTTTTCCCTGGTTTCTGCTATTGAAAACAGTGTCCCTATGGGCATTTATATGCATATTTTTAGTGTGCATTTTGCGTAATTTTTTCTGAGATATATATATAGAGAGAATATTTAAGGTAATAAATGAAAAAGGGGGTCATGTGTGGACCAATGGTGAGATTGTGTCATGAACCAGTGCTTATGATTAAATTAATTTTGTGAACCTCAGATTTTTAAAAATTCTGTAAACCTGAGGTCCCCTATTTCCTCCCCAAAGCAAAATTACCTAACTTCGTGACTTGTCCAGGGTAGTAGAGCATTTGAACTGGGACTCAAACCTAAGTTCTATAATAACATACCTTAATACATGAATATTATTCTCATCGTTCTACTTGGGTGGCCAGAGAACTACAGACTTCACAGGTTTAGGGTAGAGATTATACACCACTGAGTTGCAAGTTTGTTTTTGCAAAAGAGATATGGTTTGAGAAATTAGTCAAGAGTGTTTATATTGTTTCACCCATCAGTCTGTGTGCTGTTAAGCTTGAAATGAAAAGAATGGCTTCGTGGTTTAGTTTTATGAGGAAACCAAAGTTAGAGTGATGATCCAGTGCGTAAAGCATTGAAGGATCACAATTTAAAGTCCAATAATTCTTGTCATTTGTCTTCACCAGAGGATCTCAGAGAGTTTTAAGAGAAATTATAGGCTAAGAAGTTGGAAGAATTATGTGCAGTTTATGGTTAAAAAAGGAAGTGCTAACATTTTCTGGAATTCTCCAAGGCGCTTATTAGCTAGGGTATGAAGAGAGTTTAGGATCATTGACTCCTTGTCTAGGGACCTTGATAAGATTAGATGTGACCAGATTTTTTCAGTGATTTGAATGACTTCACCTTGCTTTAGTGGCAATATTACTTTTCCAGGGGCTCTGCTGATTGTAGGAGGGCATAGAGGATCCTTTAAGGAACAGTGATATTGTGCTGGTCTAATGTAGCTTTTATGTAATGTACTCTTTCCCTGATTAATTTTACTCCCTCTTTAATAGGAATTTAAGCTCCATAATGATGTGTGCCAACAGATTTTTAAACAGCACAAATATGAAAGGCTATCCTAAATTGTATTTGGGATAAACTGTACTTGAAGTATTTAGGTTAGTAAATAAAGACACCAAATTAATATAGACTATTTTAAGATCTAATATGAAATAGTATAAAAACTTTAGTGATCTCTATGCTTTCTGGTAGCTGGCTAATAGAATTTTTAATTGAGTTACTACAGAAAAGTCAGCATAAAATATTATCAGATTTAACCACCCACTGAGTGTGTTGTTAGTAATTTATTAGGCTAATATTAGTTTAATAATTAAGTCTGTATTGATTTTCAACCCACAGAGGTAGAGTGATGTGATGAATCTTTAGAAAAGAACAGGAACTAAAACTGGGATTATATTAAAATATTTTACTTAGAAAACAAAACTCTTTCAGGTCTACTTTGTATAGTATCCTTTTAATAGTTAAAGAGCTTCTTCAACTTTCACATGCTGTGACTAAACTGGAAAAGGACTTGGGGCAATGCAGAGATACTCATGAAGAAAAGACCTACTGACAAGCCTTAGTGTCAGTAGTATCACTGCTTCTAGCATAATAACCTCTGGTAATACCCTCCTAAACAAACAAAATGTAGCTGGTAAGGCAGCATAGCTGAGGGCTTCAACACAACAGGTGATCAGAATCTATGTATCTTCATTTGGACTTCCAATTTTTTAAATCTCATCAAAGTCAATGTGTCCCATCATACTACTGAGGTCATCTAGTTCAGTGGTTCTCAAAGTATGATTTCCAGACCAGCAACATCAGCATTACCCAGGAACTGTTAGAAATGCCCATTTCCAGACCCTACCCTAAACCTACTGAATCAGAAACTCTAAGGTTGGGGCCCAGGATTCTGTGTCTTTTGAAGTACATCCATGTAATTATGATACCCACTAAAATTAGAACACTGCTTATTTAAATTATGTTTATCAGCATAGGTATTTGGTATTTTTTAATCAGAGAGCTCCTATTCCATTGTCTGATTCATAGTAAGTTGTCAAATGTTACCCTGCAAATATAGGATACACTTAATTTGTAATCCAACAGTCTAAGACGTTTACTCTCATATTTTAGTTTCCTTTTTATGGTATACTTAGGCATGAGTAGCTACCTTCACAGATTATTCACTTTCTTTTCTTTTGATAATATCTCTTCAGATTTTCATTTAATATGAAAGGTCATCTTCAAGGAAAATTATTTTATTGTCTGATGCTTCAGTTATTTAATTCTCTAGAGAAGCAAAGTTGTTTCATACCAATTACTTCTTGCCCCTTTCTTAAGAGGGCTAGTCACTTCACTGTCAGTAATGAGTAGTGAATTTTTTCTCAGGTCTCTACTGCCAATCAGTGGCCAATATGTTGTCATTTTAGGACTTCTAAGTTGCCTTTGGTAGTTTATCAGATTCATCTAAGGGCTTTAATACTCTCAGCTCTGCTTAAAATAATATGAGAAAATGGGAAAAACATCAATCACAAAGACTTTCAACAGGATTCCAGCACCAACTCACATTGTAAAGGGAGTTCCTAGGAGCAGAGGCACCAGAAGTGAAGGCCTGAAGTTAGCCTCGGTGTCTGCTCTATGGAAATGAGATTGTTGATTTCAGGTAAAACCTTGATATTTAGGGATCACAGATTTGGGAAAGCCTCTGCATAGAGGAGAGTGGGAGGGGGTGGAGGTGGGAATGATCAAGGGGTCCTGAGAATCCACCAGGAAGTGGGCCTCCTGTCAGCCAGGGGTCTGAGGTACTGTAGTGTTCCATAGGTAGCATTCCTTATACTTTTGTTTCTAAGTAAGGAAGCAGATGAGGTAGAAGAATCCTTCTCAGATAGATTTGGTTTGAGCGGTGTTAACTGCCGCTTGAACAGCTTTTTTTTTTTTTTTTACTTTGTTTATAAAGAAGTTTTAAATTATAGAAAAGTTATATTGAAAATATAAGGGATTCCCATATACCCCTTCCCCCTCTCATATTTTCCCCTATTAATAACATCTTTCATTAGTGTGGTAAATTTTTTATAATTGATGAAAAAATATTGAAGCGTTGCTACTACTCATGGTCTGTAGCTTAGATTATGATTTACACTTTGCATTGTACAATTTTATAGGTTTTGACAAAATGTATAATGGCCTATATCTGTCATTAAATATTATACAGAACAATTCCAGTGTCCCCCAAATGCCCCATTTTATATCTTTTCTTCTCTTCCTCTTCCCTCAGAACCTTTGGTGATTATTTTTTAATGGTATTGACACTTTGAGTACTAGTAAGGTATTTTGTAGAAATGACCCTTAGTTTGAATTTCTTTGTTTTCTCATTATTAGACTGGGAACATGACCCTATGCCTTTAAGGTTTTTGACTTATATGGTAAAAGCCCTCTTACTCAATGTAAATGATAGATTAATTGAAAGAAGTCATTTAAAGCATGGGATCTTTAAAATGATACAAGGATACCTTACATATTTTATTTGCTTTATATACATTTACTTGCCAAAATATTAAAGTTGGGCCAGTGTATTAGTCAGGGCTCTCTAGGGAACAGAATCAACAGGAGACATCTGTAAATAATATGAGATTTTATAAGATTCTTTCACATGACTGTGGGTATGCACAAGTTCAGGTTCTGTAGGCAGGCTGCAAACCAGGGGCTCCGATGAAAATCTAGTGAAGGTCCGTGATGAGTTTCTGGGGGTTGTTGGCTATCCAAAGATGAGCTGGGAAATTCCTTCTGAATCCTGAAATCACTTCCCTTTTTAAGGCAATCAATTGGTTGGATAAAACTTCACTCATTGCTGATGGCAATCTCCCTGGTTGATCGTAGATGTAATCAGCCATCCGTGCAGTAAACTTACTGATGACTAGAGCCCATAAATGAGCTTGTATTACAGTTAGCCCAATGATTGCTTGACCAAACCAACAGTACCATTACCTGGCTAAGTTGACACATTAACCTAACCATCACAACCAGGGGGTTTGTTTTGTTTTCTGTTTTTAACATTCTACTGATTGGAGTTTTGAATCCTCTTTCATAAATCACCCATGTGTGTCAATACTTCATTCCTTCTTAAAACTAAGTAATATTACCTTGTACGTATATACCATATTTTGCTTATCCATTCATCTGTTGATGGGCACTTGGGTTGCTTCCAACTTTTGGCAATAGTGAATAATGCCACTATGAACATTGATGTGCATATATCTGTTCATGTCCCTGCTTTCAGTTCTACTGGGTATAGTCCTATTAGTGGGATTACTGGATCATTTGGTAATTCTATGCTTAGCTTCCTGAGGAACTGGCAGGCTGTCTTCCATAATGGCTGCAACGTTCTGCATTCCCAGCAGCAGTGGATGAATGTTGCATTTCTCCACAATCTCTCTGACACTTGTAATTTTCTATGGTTTTCATTTGTTTGTTTGTTTTTGATAACAGCTATTCTAACAGGGATAAGATGATACTCCATTGTAGTTTTAATTTACATTTCCCTAATAGCTAGTTGATGATGAGCATCTTTTCATGTTCTTTTTAGCCATTTGTATTTCCTCTTTGGAAAAGTATCTACGCAAATCTCTTGCCCATTTTTAAAATATTTATATATGGTGGATATTAGACCCTTTTTGGACAAGTGATTCTCAAATATTTTCTCCCATTGAGTAGTCTGCCTTTACTCTTTCTTGATAAACTCCTCTGAAGCACAAAAGTTTTTAATTTTGAGGAGATCCCATTTATCTCTTTTTTTTATTGTTGGTCATGCTTTAGGTGTACCAAGTTTATGAAACCATTTCCAACTACAGGATCTCATAGATGTTTCCCTACATTATCTTCTAGAAGCTTTATAGTCTTGGCTCTTATATTAAGATCTTTGATTCATCTTGAGTTAATTTTTGTCTAGGTTGTAGGTGGTGCTCCTCTCACATTATTTTGCATATGTATATCCAGTTCTCTCAGGATATTTTTTGAAAAGGCTATTAAGTTCCAGTTGAGTAGGTTTGGTGGCTTTGTCAAATATCAATTGGCCATATATGTGCAGATCTATATCAGATATAGCTATATATTTTAATTTGGTTCCATTGGTTAGTCCGCCTGTGCTTGTGCTAGTACCATGCAGTTTTGACCATGGTAGCTTTGTAGTATGCTTTAAAGTCAGGTAGTGTGATTTGTCCAATTTCATTTTTCTTTTTCAATATGTTTTTGGCTATTTGGTCCCCCTTTCCATTCCAAATAAATTTTATAATTGGTTTTGCCAGTTTAGTAAAACAAACAACAATGCTGTTGTAATTTTTATTGGGATTGTGTGAAATATTCACTTTGGGTACAATGGACATCTTAATGATATTTGGTCTTCCAATCCATAAACATGGAATATTCTTCCATTTATTTAGTTCTCCTTTGTTTTTCTTTAGCAATGTTTTGTAGTTTTCTGTGTACATGTCCTTTATATCCTTAGTTAAGCTTGCTCTTAGATATTTGGTTCTCTTAGTTGCTATTGGAAATGGAATTTTTTCATGATTTCCTTATATTACTCAGGGAACAGAAATTCTCATTTTTTAATGTTGATTTTATATTCTGCCACATTACTGAATTTGTTTATCAGCTCTTGAAGCTTTGTGGTGGATTTCTCAGGGCTTTCTAAATATAGAATCATGTTCATCTGCAAATAGTGAAGGTTTTACTTTTTTCCAATTAGATTCCTTTTATTTCTTTTTCTTGCCTAAGTGCTCAAGTATATGCTTCTAATAAAATGTCAAATAAGAGTGGAGACAGTGGACATCCTTGTCTTGTTCCAGATCTTAGAGGAAAAGCATTTAGTGTTTCACCATTGAGTATGATGTTACCTTTAGGTTTTTCATACATACCCTTTATCATGTAGAAGTTTCCTTCTATTCCTATCTTTCAAAGTGTGTTTGTCAAGAGAGGAGGTTTTACCTTGTCAAACACTTTTTCTGCATCAATAGAAATGATCATGTAATGTTTTTCTTTTGATTTGTTAATGTGGTGTGTTACATTTATTGATTTACTTTGTTGAACCAACCTTGTAGACCAGAGGTAAAACCCACTTGATCATGGTATATAATTCATTTGATGTATTGTTGAATATGATTAAAAAGTGTTTTGTTGAGAATTTTAATATTTAATATCTAAGTTCATTAGAAAGATTGGTCTTCAGTTTTCTTGTGGCATCTTTATGTGGCTTTGTTATTAGGGTGATTGTGGCAACATAGAATGAGCTAGGTAATGTTCCTCTCACTTCTGTTTTTTGGAAGAACAGGATTGGTGTTAGTTCTTTCCAGAATGACTGGTGGAATTCACCCTTGAAGTTACCTGTTCCTGGGCTTTTATTGGTTGGGAGGTTTTTGATGAGTACTTCATTCTCACTACTCATGATTCATCTGTTGAGTTATTCTAGTTCTTCTCTCATCAATACAGGTTGCTTATATGTTTCTAGAAATTTGTCCATTTCATCTAAGTTATCCATCTTGTTGGCATACAATTTTTTCATAGTATCTTCTTCTTAAGTGCTTTATTTCTGTGGGATCAATGGTGCTGTCCCCTCTGTTGCTTTTTATTTCATTTCTTTGCATATTTTTTTTTTCTTTATTAGTCTAGCTAAGGGTTTGTCATTTTTATATTAATCTGCATATTCTTTTTTTCTTTGTTAGTCTAGCTAAGGGTTTGTCATTTTTATTAATCTTTTCCAGGACCAGCTTTTGGTTTTGTTATTTTTTTCCAGTATTCTTTTTTATTCTCAATTTCATTTAGCTCCACTCTAATCTTTGTTGTTTCCTACTTTCTGCATGCTTTGGGATTTGTTTGCACTTTTTCTGGTCCCTCCATGTGTGCAGTTAGGTCTTTGATTTTAACTACTTCTTCATTTTTAATAGAAACATTTATGGCTAAAATTTTCCCTCTCAGCCATGCTTTAGTTGCATTCCATATGTTTTGGTATGTTGTATTCTCATTTTCATTAGTTTTGAAGTAGTTACTGATTTATTTGGCAATTTCTGCTTTAATCCACTGATTGTTTAAGAGCGTGTCATTTAACTTCCATATCTTTGTGCATATTCTGTTTCTCTGCCCCTTATTAATTTTCAGCTTCGTTCTGTTGTGGTCAGAGAAATTACTTTATATCATTTTAATCTTTCTAAATTTGTTGAAACTTGTTCTGTGGCATAGCATGTGATCTGTCCTAGATACTGATCCATGTGCATTCAAGAAGAATGTATAACCTGCTATATTTAGGTGTAATATTCTGTACATGTCTGTTTGGTCTAGCTCCTCTAATATATTATTCAGTACCTCTGTTTCTTTATTAACCCTCCATTGAGATATTCTGTCTAATGGAGATAATAGTGTATTAAAGTCCCCCACTATGATTGTAGTTTATTAGATAGTTTCACATTTAAATTCTATTTTGTCTGATATTAATATAACTACTCCTGCCCTTTTTTGGTTATTGTCTGCACATACAAATGTTTCCCAATCATTGACTTGCCACCTCCTTATGTCCCTGGGTCTAAGGTGAGTTTCTTGTAGATAGTATATAGATAGGTCATATTTCCTTCTTCATTCTGCCAATCTGTGTCTTTTGTTTGGAGAGGTTAATCCATTAACATTCAGTGTTACTATTGCCGAGGCAGTACTTACCTTAGCCATTTTTTTTTTTAGATTTATATACATTATATTTTGTTTTATCTATCTGTTCTATTATCTATGCAATTTCAGATGTTCTGTCTTCAATGTCACTAATTCTCTCCCTTGCCTGTTCAAATCTGCTTTTATGTGCTTCCAGTGTATTTTTAATTTCTTGCATTGTGCCTTTTATCACCACCATATCTGTTTTCTTTTTATATATGTTTACAATTTCTTCTGTATGTTTCACCAGTGTCTTCATAATATCCTTTTTCTCTTCCTTCACTTCATTAAGTTGATTCATGATATTTGTTTGAACATCCTTGATTAGTTGTTCCAAAAATGTTTTGCATTTTTTCCTGCTTTCTAGTTTGTTCATTAGACTGGCCATGTCTTCCTGTTTCTTAGTATGGCTTGTAATTTTTTACTGGTATCTGGGCATCTGTTTATATGATAGTCTTTTTCTGTTAATTAGCTTCTCTTTCTACTCTAGGGTTTTATTTAATTTTGTTTTGGGTTAAAGGTCCTCTTTGACACTTGCTTCCACTTATTTTTTATTTTTATTTTTAGGAGGTACCTGGGATTGAACCCAGGACATCATACATGTGAAGCCCAACCACTGATCTATGCCCACTCCATGGGCTTCCACCTCCTGTATATCCTTGTAGTTGTATGTGTTCCCCTGAAAAAATATTAAGACCTTAAAAAAGGAAAGAAAGAAGAAGAAGAGAAAAAGGTTTAAAAAAAGAGAGAGAGAAAAGGATCTATAAAAAGATCCAGGAAAAAAGTAATAAGAATGAAAAATCATAAAAAATAAAAAGGAATAAGAATTAAAAAAAAGAATCAGAAAAAATAAATAAATAAAAGACTGGAATCATGAGAAGAGTAGAAAGAAATGAAGACCAAACAAGAGAAGGTGGAATGAAAGAAAAGCAATGATAGAAGTAAAAATGAAAGACAATAAGGGGAAAAAAGAAAGAACAACAACAAAAGAAAAACCAAAAAAAATCACAAGTCTACCTCTCAGGCTACTAGCAATCATCGAAGGCTGCCGGTGCTCAACAGTCAATCATCCTGTGGCCCACCCTCTGTAGGTAAGGTACCTGGGTATAGAAAAAAAAAAAAAAAATAGAGACTAAGGAAAAATAAATAAATATAAAATATAAATTTTAAAAACTAAAAAAAAAAATCAGTCTAATTTCCCTGTAGAGAAATTGCTTGTACAGCAACTCTCCTCTACCCCAGGGAGCTGGGTGAGTACTTGACAATTTGCTGGGTTGTTCTCTGGCTCCCTTCTCTTCCAGCTGGTTGGTGTCTAACAGCTTACTGTCTGCTTCTTCCAGAGAGCTACCTTCTCTCCTGGGTGCCTGTCAGCCCACCCTCTCAATGATCCAGTTACTCTCTCAGCTTTCCCTCTGCTCTCCCTGGAGTCACTTCAGCACTGGCTGGCATCTTTCCTTTTCCAGGGAACCAGCTGAGATCTGGTCCATCCACCCTTTCTCTCCTTCTCCCATTCACTTCTCTCTCCCTGAATTGGGTGGATGCCAGTCCTCACACATGTTTGCCCTACAGCTCCATCTTATCAAGAGCCTGCTGAACCCTGGGACATGCCCCTGGTCATCCAGTGCCTTTTCTCACTTTCAGAACCAGATGAGCACTGTTCGCCTGCCCTATTTCCTATGGCTTCCTATCCCCCAGCCAACTGGGCCCCCTTCCTTAGGTGCCCTTTCTTCTTGCCCACCTTGTCCCTTAGCTTCCCTTCTGCTAGGTAAACCTGCCTACCTTCAGGCAGTTTTTGTAGGAGTGCAGCCTCTCGAGCAGCTCTATTCTGAGTGAAACCAGCCATTGACATCACAGGCTCTGTCTGGATTGGTAGCTGGATTTATAGCTGAGTTACTGACCTGGGGTGCTCAGCTTTGTCCCCTCAAAATCCAGTATGTTTGTTCAGTCAGGAGGTGGCCCAACTAAAGGAAAGAATTGGCCTCTAGAGTCCAGGCCTAAGTGAAATATTAAACAAATTGATTGGACCTAGAAATTATCTACTGGAGAGACAGAATATAAAGACTTATATTTTGAAATTGGCAAACATTACCAAATACCATGGAGATACTGGATATCAAGTGAGTGAGAGTTCCTGCCCTATGGACACTCTATTTAAACCTCTTATTATAATTCAAAGAGATGATTGTTTTAGGTACAGAATGCTATTTGAGAATTGAAATCAGTTTTCTTCCTGAGGGAATCATCTAAGCCTTCTTAGAAGAGGTGATGGGCCAGGCAATGAAGAAGAGGAATTGCAGGCAAAAGAAGAGTGTTCAAAGGATACAGTGATTTCAGGAAATAACAAATCGTCTATTTTCACAGCTACATAAAATATCTGAGAGTGTATGGTAGAGTTGAAGTTGGACACATGGTGTAGAATCAGATCACAGGGCACAGCCTGTGATCTTGCTAGGGAGGTGGAGAGGATAGCTTTAAATAAGGATGAGACATGATCAGATTTATTTTAGAAAAATCAGAGTCTCATAAAATTGCAGGTCAGGCCGATGAGGCCTGACACAGGGCTGTTACCAGGGAGGTGGAGAAGCAAGGTTGACTTTTAAAGGCTTGAATTTGCTGTGCTGACTTCTCTTTCTCAGTCCTGTTCCCACCCATTTGAGGGCCTCTATCATTCTTCTATAATTGCTGCTTCAATAGTGACTTTTGTTAGAGGAGACAACTATATGTGAGCCTATATTCATTTATCACATGAAACTTTTGTTACCTCTCAAAGATTTTACCAAACTTTTCTAACAGTATAAAACTGAAGCTAATACAATTCCATGTTAATATATTTGGAAATAAATTCTCCTTTTAGAGATCATCTTTTGTGACAAGTAATATCCTTTGAACTTGGCATGTAATTTAAATGACTTACATCAAATGCATTGATTCATTCATGAAACTTTTGACATTTTTTGTGTGAAGGTACCATTAGCATCATTGAAGTGTAACCAAGAAGTACTAGATGTTCCCTTGTGGAATTCCTCAACCCTGCTTTATTCTCTCTAGCCACAAACCAAGGAACTTTCTAAAAGCATTTGGTTCATTCATTCACTCAGTTATCTGTTCATCTATCACTAAATAAATATTAAGAATTTTCTTTGTGAAGGCCAAGTAATGACATGAGGAACACATAGGAGTGGAAGAAAAGTCAAACAGAGAGTACTAGATGGACCTCAGAGTTCTCAGAATATGAAAATACCCCCAGACTCTGGGCAACTTGACCTTTACTACTAGGGGTTAGGAAGTGAGGTTTTAGCTTCTTAGATACGTAGGTATCTTATTTCTGCCTCTATATTCCTCTGATAGTTACTCTAAACATTTATTCATTGGATTCTGTACTGTGGAATTGTATGTCAGGTCACAATTATTTCAAGAGATGAACAACAAAAGTATTTTCCATTATGTATTTCTAGGATTTTCTTATTGATCAGAAAGGGACAAAGTAGTATACTTTCCTAGGAAAGTATGATAGAAAATAGTATTTAGAAATACTGCTCTGGAAACTTATTAAGTTTTTAAATACTGTTTATACTCAGAGATTTACGATAGGCTTCACAGAATCTTATTGAACCCTAGTTTTATGTGACTAAGAGGAACTCCATTGTCCAAGTAGCAATTACTTAAATGATTTTTTCTCTCCTTTTAGGCCAAGAAGAATAACCTGAGAACTCTATCTGAAGACCACTGAACTCCTTCAGAGATGAAGAGATCTCTGACTTAGTGCAGCTCTTGTTACTGAGGGAGTAAATCATTGGCTAGAGTCAAGGTTCTAACCACTTGCCTTGGCATTTGACTCTCAGTCTTTTTGTTGTTTCTTCTTGCAAAGCTGGCTGGAGTCAGCATAGTTGGTCAAAAAAACAACCTCAATGAGAGAGGGTGGGAACCTCCAATCTCCATCCCAAAACATGTTCCTGAAGACTTGAACATACCAAATACTCAAGAGAGAGAGGATAGATTTCACTTATGGGAGAATGACCCTCTGAAGAGAAGTTTGGAATCATCATCATTGAAGGGGACACCTGAGAGTCATGCAGCTGAGGTTTTACATGATCCTGTTATCCCTCCAGTCCAGAGGAGAAAACTAGATCCACTTCCCAAAAGGCATAGGTATTTTAGCAAGACACGAAGGGCAAAGAGAACCAAGAAGAATAAGAGGAAGGTGAAAAAGGAGGCCCACTGTACCTGCATTCTCCCAACACCTTCGGTACCACCAGAAAGTGAAGAAGAGGCTGTAGAAAAAAAGCTGACTCTACCCAGTTTCCAGGAGGTTAAACCTGACCTTCCCAATGAGGTAACTGTGAGTTCATGGGGATAGAAAAATTCAGGGCTGGCCACTTTTCCATAGGAGAACTAATGACAGAACACTCTTACTTGGAGAAGAAGGAATGGGTGATAAGGAGCTTGAGAAACAAATGGATTCTTGGGCCCAGACACAGCATGAAAGAATTGGCTCAGAGATAATGTCCTTTCTTGTATGTGTGCTGGTCTGGAAGGTTTTTAACTTCTTTTCCTACTTGCAGGAATTAAAGAAGCAGCCAGATGAGAGTGTCTGTTTGATGCATCAAGAATGTCAGCATAAGTCCTGTGAACTCTCAGTGTCCCAGGAACCTGGACCCTCTTCTCCTACAGTGACATCTTTGGCATCACCACCACTGTGCTTTGGTCGTTTCCTAAGCTGTGTCTGCCAAACCTTCTCAAGATCTAGGAAGGAGAGACTTCCCAGAAGAAAGGGCAGCAAGGAGAGTGAGGCAGGAGATGATGCTAAGACCCCAAGACCTGGCCTGCTGAAGGGTCTAGCCAAAAACAAAGTACAGCCCGACCAAAACCTGTAGCAAGTTGAAGTTCATATATGTTTCCCTTGTGTTTATTTTTATCATTTTCTTTGTCATTGTTCCTGATAGCTGAATTCTTATCTGTCAGAGAGATAGGGAGTTGCTTTAGTGCTGAAATCCTCAAACCTAGAGAAGTAAAAGCAAACTAACTTTGAGGCTTTTAATTGTACCCATTGGTGGGAATACTTCTTTCTTCCTTCCTATTAAGTTGAAATGGGATTCACCCTTGAGCAGCAATTCCCAAAATTCTTGTGTATTTCACTCCTATATTCAGTTGACTTAATTTTCATAACTTCTCTGACTATGGAAGCCATATTAGAGGAAAATATTTTGTTACCATTTTGCGTGGTGATTCCTGCTATCAGCCACCAAGTGGAGACTCCTCATATACAGCTTCTCCCATTGTCTTTTACCTTTGCCTAGAGATTCATTTTGTGTTCTGCCTTTCCAGCACCTTGCTGAAATTGGCCCCTTTCTATTTGATTTGAATAAGCCTCAGGAGATGGTGGCTGCTGCTGTTCTTGAACAGGATACCACTACATCTCTTCTATTTCTAGCCAGTATTTGGCTTCCTATCTGTTACTTGTTAGTGAGTTCCCTTGCTCATTCTTCTGAGCTGTGCCTCTGGTGTTTCCTGGCTATCTGTATTTGAAAACATAGTCACATGGTAATGTCATTCTTTGTCATTCATCAGCAAGATTCTCATTAGAACTATGAAGTTCTTCTGAGAATCCTAAAGAAGAAAAAATACTTCAAAATTTCAAAATCATTTCATTTCCCCTTGTTGTCCTGGTATGCTAGGTTGAATCCTCTTCCCAGAATATAAAATAAGAGTTTAAATTAACCTTATATCCTCTTTTCAGGGAGGATGTTTAAGAAGAGTTTGGGAGTTTCCCTGTAGCTTTCATTACCTGTTGGTACTTCCTACATTCCTAAAGTCCCAATTCACATAAGTATAATAAATGAAAATACAAATATAAATACATGTGCCAGGTGTCTGCAAAAGACAGAAAAGGGTTGAGGTGCTTTTTTTTTCCCCTTCCTCAACACTGAGTCTGATGACTATAATTAATGCACCTAAACATTATAATTGGAGAATGTCATCAATATGTTTGTTTTGTTCTTTTCTAGACTGGAACAGGGTTTTGTACCACTGCAGAATATGGTTGGGAAGGGAACAAAATGAGTTGCAAGAGTTGTGGTAAAGACCCTCGAGGCTGCTTCAAAAAAGAAACCTTGAAGAAGTCTTGTAATTTGGGGAATTGCATATTAGAATTTGAAATATTTTTAAAATGTCCTACAGTGTTTAGAGTAAAATGGAATGCCTTTCTAAATGCAGTCAGGCTTTGATGCCTTCAGTAAGCTGAAAAAGTGGTTGATGGTCTCGTTTTGCCCTCCCTCTCAATGCTAGAGAGTATGTAGTTTTAATTTAGTTTTACACATGGGCTCAAACTATTATATAAATTTTAAAGTAGCTACACTATATTATTTTCTCAATGCAATGCAAAAATATAACCCAAGCAAGGCATTAGGTGGGTAAAATCCTGCCTGACTCATTGAGCCTGTTATTAAAATCTCAAAGGAAGGTAGATGTTAGCATTGCTCTTAATAGTGTATATATTATTGTTATAGTTTCTTATTATATGATGTTTCAGGATAAGCTGCTCTATCATAGAAAGACTATGAAAATTTGGAACCTAGTAAGCCATATCCCTAACCCCATCTACAATACTCTTTCACATAAAGTTTATTTACAACAAATTTAGAAAACAAGTTTCAGATAAAGACATATCTTCCTGTACTAGCACTTAGGTTTGAAATTCTTTTGCTTATGTGTCTTGGCCTCTTGCTTGTAAATTGGAGAAAGTGTGTCCACATCTCTTTTCTGATGCATTGGTGCCTGAGAAAATATATGTTGTTAGGTTTCAGATTTTGTGTTACTATCTTTATGACTTGAATTATTAAACACAGTTTATGACTTAATATAGCTGTTTTTCTGCAAAATGTATTTAGAAAAACAGTACAGCTGTATCAAAGTAAAGCAAATTAAAAAATAAAACCTGCGATAGAGAAAGCCTAGGGGTCATTTTTTTATTGTTTCCCCTGCTAGGCAGATAACATATTTTTAATGTGCTGCAAGCAAAAATAATTGGCAAGTATAAAAATGATGATATTTAATGTACTGTGTTCCTGTTTTTCATGGGAACTCAAAGAACTTTACATTAGCTCACCCCTCTGTGGAAGGTAGACAGGTGGTGTTGCTGTACTCGTTCCTACAGTTCAATTAAGCTGAGAAATTAAGCTTTCCATTGTTGTTGTTTGGTTTGATTTGGTTTGGTAAAATCACTCATTAAATAAGATAGGGAATTAGAATACAAGTTCTTCAAAGATTATTTGACCACCAGTCTATCATTTTAGGTTTTAGATATGATTTCTTTTGCTCTGGTTCCTGTTCTTGCATTCCATATTGAAACACTTTCTGTTGATTATTTTGTTTTTGCCACCTTGTCTTCATATTACCATTCAAATTCAAACTAATGTCTATTCTTACCCAGAAATTTTTAACATAAAAGAACCCTGGCTAATTTAAAATTACACAAAGACCAATAGAAAAGCTTTATTTATTGTCTGAGCTTTGACAGAAAGGTAAACATAATCTAGTCCTACCCTTTTATCTGTTGGAGGTATCTGATACACAGAGGAGTTAGGTAGCTAGTTAGTGACAAAGCTAAAACAAACAATAACTAACATTAGATTCAATATTGTACTTTATACACAATATCTGCAATCATCAAGCAATCTGCATAGGGTTAGCATGAATATTTTCACTTTACAGATGACATCATTCACAAATTCAAAAAGGCTCCAGGACTGGCAAGTGACTGATGCAGAATTCAAACTCATGTCTGTTGCACTACAAAACTTAATGCTCATTGCATTCTACCTTTAAATGTTATAATACTATAAAACCTTATTGTTGCCAACTAACTCTCTAATATTCAGAACAGGCAGTTTCTCATATTTACCGAAAAACTGGAAAGATAAAGTCCTATTAAAGTGACTCTTCCAGGTGAACTTTCCATATTGGGCAGTAAATAATAAAACCTAAGCATGATTGATAAGAGAATATTGCACTGTAATATAAACAAAAGTTTTAATCATTACGTTCAGTTAAACAGATGATTACTTAACTGAAAAGTAATCAAGAAAAAGGATAACACATAATCTAAGCAGGACTCTGACTTGACAGGGTCACCAGACAAAGCATAGTAAAGATGAATTAAGTCCCATAGAAAGTTAATAGACTTAAGGGTGTTTCTAAGCAGCTTTCAGGTGAATTGTTTGGGGTTTGGGTAGCAGAGAGACAGGCTCCTCCTATGTAACCTGATGACCCTTGAAATAAGTGAGTATGCTCCTGCAAATGAACTCTAGGCTTTAAATAGGAAATTTGAATTTTCTCACGCTTGGAAACATTCTTTTCATTCTGATTTGACAAGGCCTATTTCAAGACAAAAGAAAGAACAACACTGGAAGATTCAGACCTCTGGGCCCTGTGTTCATGGAATGCTGTTCTCTGTTTTTTCAAATTCAAGACACATGGACAGCCCTTGCACATGGGAGAGTGGACTGGTGCAGATTTCTCAAGCTGTTTTCTGGGAGCTATGAAGAATTGCAGCAATGCCCCGTCAAAGAACCTCTGTGATTGACTATTTTGAATGTAGATATGGTTATCACCATATTGGTTCACAGTGTTGATCGAGATGATGGCTTTGACTGGGATCATTGTTTTTTTGTTTTATATTTCTTTTTTTTTCTTGGTGTCTTAAAGTCAGCCCTTCTGTTGGTGAGAGGCCCACAGAGGGCTATTTTCATAGAGGGTTGAATAGTGTACTTGTGCATGATTTTTCTATAAACTTGCAACTTCTCTAATAAAAATAAAGGAAACCTCAAAACATAAAAAATCTTTAAACAAGCTACATTAAGTTTAAATGAATTCAAAATTCTGAGATTCTATTACAAACATTTCTGTGAACTTGATTTCACAGATTTCACTTGATTTCCTGGTTGTGATCATTCTGATTCTATAGCGCTGAGAAAATGCAGTGCTGGATCATTACCGCAGTAGTCCTGGTGAGCAGGACAATAGATTCATTCACAGAAAAGTGATGAAACAGTAACTGGTGTTTTTAATAACTACTGTGAGAAATATTCCTTCATTTCTGTCCCTTATCTTGAAATAAAGCAGTTAAAATGATAGGGCGGGGGGAGACATATTTCTGTCAGCATTTAGTATGAAACCTCAGTTGGCCTCTGATGCTCCATAGGAATCACTAGGTAAAATATATATACAGAGATAAATTAAAAATAAATCAATCTCATAACCTCTTTTATAAAAGCTGCTATTCATTCTAACTTATTATTTGGTCCCATTTAAAATTAAAAGTGTGAAAACTATGTGTACTACTCTTAAGTGATTAAATTCTGCATGTTATATATTAAGATACACAGTTGTGAAACACCTGCCTGAACCTGGACTTAACAATTAAAAAGACTTGATACTGATTCCTAGTTTTGCATTCTCTGCTTTAAAATTTTTTGACTGGTTATTTAAACTCAACCCTTGGTCTCCCCATCTAAAATAAGGTGGGTATTAACACACCATGGGTGGGTTTGAGGAGTTCATGAGATAATGTTTCTGAAAGAGCCTGGTGGCTGTTTTGTGTGTGTGTGTCTGTGTGTGTTTTCAATTTTAAAATTTTAAAAAGATACTTAGATTACATAAATGTTACATTAAAAATGTAGGGGATTCCCATGTGCCCTACTCCTTACCCTTCCCACACTTTCCCACATTAACAACATCCTTCATTAGTGTGGTACATTTGTTACAATTGATGAACACATATTGGAGCATTGCCACTAAGTGTGGGTTATAGTTTACACTACTTTGCAACTGGGATTTTTCATGTGCTGCCTGGTTTCCTTTCATAGCATGGTGGTTGTGTTGCATGAGAGTGTGTCGTCAGAGAACAAGGGTGAAGCTAGGCTTTATGAGCTAGCCTCAGAAAGCAAATAGCATCAATTCTGCTACAGTCACAGGCCCACCCAGACTTAAGGGGAGGAATCACACCACCCTACCTCTCCATGGGAGGAGTGTCATTGTTGCATTGTATGAAGAACTTGTAGGAAGGTAGAATTTCTTGTGTCATCTGGGAAAATACAGTCTGTCACTGTGGGTTCTACATTTTTAAACAGCATTTAGAGGAATACTAATTCAGGCACCTCTGACACTCCCAAAAGTGACAGTACTATTCTGATATATAGGAAATGTTTTCTGGAAGAGGCATATTCTAAGGGAGGAAATATTTGTATGGTGATAAGGAAAGAATGGTTTCAGTTAGATTTAGGAGGTTCCATTGTACTTACTTTTGAAGAAAATTATAAACAATATGGATAGAACAAAGGCATATGGGAATTAGCTGAATGGTAATTTAGCAAAAAAATTTAAATAAAGTTAGGAAACTTCACCTTGTTCTATTGATGCCAAGTGGATGAGGATATTTTGAACAACCAAGGACCTTCAGTGATGGCTCCCTGATATAGCAGTGTTTGCATAGCTAAATCTAATTTTTTCCTTTCTGTGACTGAACAAAGATTTTTACATGATGACTGGAGGCTCAGAAAAATCATGGCACATGAGTCTCACAACAAATTGAAAGTAGACAGAAAATCTATATCTGAGGTATGTACCAACATTCTTTGTCAGTAAATACTTATTTAACTCTCACAGGTGAAATATAATAATCACTGCAGTTTTCCTTCAAGGCAGATTAGAACTTGGCTGAGAACAGTGCTCAGCAGATCAAAAATCAGCAGCTTTGACCCCTTTGTCAGAGGAGAGACATATAACTGGTTTTTCAAAATTGTCTCTTTTAGGACTCTGAATGGAAACCCAGCAAAGTCAGTTTTGCCGAAATCCATACCAGCTGACCCAGGTGACTTTTCATCATCTGTGTTTTCATCTGTTTTATTCACAGCTGAATGCTATTGATTTTTATAACGAGACAATAGAATACAAGTGATAGCTTCCTCAAAAGCCATATTCTTTCTCTGTCAAGGATTTGGGTTGAGAAGAAGAGTCCATAAATAATATTTTTGCTTCATCAAAATATATTTGTACCTTTCAACTTGCCTCCTTCCATGCAAAGAAGACTCTCAAAGCTAGATTATGACTGAACACAGCAGTTCTTATTTTTCCTTCTCATGGAATGTTAATCTGGCAGACATAATCTGCCCTGGCAGAGGAGAAGATTATCCTGTCTGGCCCTTACTTTACTAGCCTCTGAGAAGTACTCTGACATTCATTTCCACAATCAGATTATTTTAACTTGTCTCAAAGGCTTCAGTAATTTTCTGTTTTTTAATAATTTAGCCTCCAGGTGAAGAGCTATGGTAGATAGTGATGAAGCAATCATGATAATTCTTTGTGCCCTATGTCTAGCTAATTTTGTCCAGATAGGGGATCTTTGACAGTTCAGTTCTAATAGAAAGTAATGGGAACACACAATGAAAAAAAAAAAGGATTTTTATCTCCTTAGCTGGACACTTCTAAGAATGGAAGTGTGGGTTCATTTAACTTGGAAAGTTAAAGCAGAGACCTGGGAGCGGATTATGTCTGTTGATGTCATTTAGACCTTCTTGCCATTTACAGGCTAGTATCTGATCATTTATTTGAGTCTAAAGAACTTCTCTGTGCATAGGCACAGAAAAGAAATTGAAGGCCTACTTTTGCAGCTGGAGTTACTATCACTGACACCAATCAGAGGTCAAAAGCAAACTTGTAGTTTTTACTTCATTTCCTTATAGTGATGGCAATACACGGAGCTAAAAACTACATTTTCTGTGAGTTCCAAAGTACTTTAACCTATGTCCTGCTACTGTACTGAATTTAATTTTGTGTTTGGAAGCATGTTACAACATGAGTTATTGTGAAGCTGGGTGTCCTCTTCTTCAAGTTTAATTCTCTTTGTAGTTTAAGTTCTGGTTTTGAATGTCTACCATTGCTTTCAGAAAATTCATTGTAAGACGTCTTGAGATACTAATATGACATAGACCATATTAAAATCTCAGTTTTGCATTGTATATGTTTCTCTTCTTTTTGAAGAAATGTTAAATGAACCTGTTACATTTTGCTTTAGGGAATTAAGCTCAGAAAAACCCTTCAAACAGCATGACTTCTTTAGACAGGTGATAATTTATTGTTAGGCATTCTGAAATGGTTTGCCTGGCAGAAATAAACATATACTGAAATTATCCAAAAAGCATTCAGGTGAGTATTTTGATTCAAGAAATGACAGGAAAGTTTGGAATTTGAATATTTTGTGAATTGTAGTAGCAACTTTAGCAATTGAAGGGATACAAAGAGAAATCAATTGGAAAGGAATTTTTATTTTAATATGGAAAATAAGCATTATGTAGAAGATACTAAAGGTTCTGGAGAAATATTTCAACAAGAAACTAGAAATTATGTTTAAATAACCATGGAAATCAAGAGCACATAGTGATTGACAAGTATTCATGGAGCTATTAAAGATGTTTTTGAAGCAAATGGGCATGGCATTTCAGCATTTCTTTCATGATCTTAACACTTTTTGTTTGTTCATTTGCTAGTTGAAGTTTCACAGATGATGTGTAAAAAACCAAAAGTCTACATGGTTAAAAAAAGATAAAAGCTTTTTTATTGTCTGATTTCCAATCTTTTTAAATGCTTTGTGCATTTATATACATATGTATACAAACACCCACATGCCAAGAAAATTAATTGACAAGAAAGGCTGTGATTTTATAGCTGGTGGGAAAGACAAAGACAAATCTGATGGAATATCACACACCGAGAAAATGGAATAGCACATTTATCACTTTAATACAGAACCAGAGTCATCTTTAAATAATAATTATGCTGTATGCTTTTTAAGTCTAGGAATGAATGTGAGAAAACACATTTTTATATTGAGGAACCATTTTCTTTATAGTTTTTCTTCAAAGGGATATTTAAGGAGTAGAAAGTTAGGAAAAACATTTTTATAGGGGATCATAAACTTCTATAACTTCCACAACAACTTCTGACACCAACTGAAAATACTGTAGTTACCTCAATACTATTCAATTCTGATTCTAACTTTTGGAGTTTGGTCAGACTCCATAGGATAAGGGCAGTTATCTACAAGATTCCCTGTTAGGCACCATTCACAAGTTCAGGGTCCAGGCCATCTGCACTTCTCACCAATTGGCTGCAAATTTGGGAGTTTCCATCACCCCGTTAGGCTCAATAATTTGCTAGAATGACTCACAGAATTCACTGAAACTGCTATACTCAACGATTATAATTTTGTTATAATAAAAGGATACAAATAAGAAGCCAAAGGAAAAGAGGCATAGGGCAAGGTGTGGGAGGGTCTCAAACGCAAGTTTCTGTGTCCCTTCTGTATGGAATCAGAATGTGTCACACTCTTGGCACAGCAATGTATTTTCTCAACTGCGGAAGCTCCTCAGAGTTTCAAGTATTCCAAATTTATATGGGTTTTCATTACATAGGCAAGACTGATAGAATCAGTGCTCTGGTGGGTTGGAGCTATGTACTTAAGAAAAATGTGTGAACTCTTGTAAATAGGACCTTTTGATACGTTTACTTCAGTTAAGGTATGCCCCACCAGAATCAGGATGGGTCTTAATCCTATTACTGAAGATCTTATAGGGAATGTCACACACAGAAAGAAAGCCAGAGGGAGCATCCAGAAACTGAACATCAATGAATGAAGAGAAAGGAGAAGCCAGAAGATGCAGCCATGTGCATTGCCATGTGACAGAGAAGGACCAAGGATCTCTGGCAGCCAGCCCCAGAACTTAGTCTTCTAAGAGAAAGCATTGCCTTAATGATGCCTTGATTTTGGACTTCTAACCTCAAAACTGTAGCCAATAAACCTCCACTGCTTAAGCCAACACACTACATGGTATTTGCTTCAGCAGACAGGAAACAGGAAATTAAAATCAATGCCTATGCAGTTGAAGTCAGTCTGAAGTAGGGGAGGTGGGCTGATAAAATGTGTCAAATTCCCAAACTCCTAATCACCTGCTTGGCCTTTCTGATGTGTCCAGTCCACCAACCTAACCCTGAAGATCCTATCCTTTAACTATTAGGTGTAGTCCTGGACCCAGCATGAAGAAAAAAAGATGCTCATCATAGGAAATCCAAATTTCAGAGCTTCCTTCCTCAGGAGGTTGGGACACAGACCAGGCAAGTTTTTCATTATACACCAGATATCAACATAAAGATCAATATGAAATTTCTTTAGCATTTACCTGTTCTGGATCTTTCAGTTCTGAAAGACAAATATATAACAGTGGTTCTTAAATTTTGTGGGCATCAAAATCACTGGAGAACTTTCTTAAAATATTTTTGCTTGACTTTAATGCAGTATGTCTCAGATAGGCTTTAAGAACCAGTATTTTTGGGAAGCGGACTTGGCCCAATGAATAGGGCATCTGCCTACCACATGGGAGATCTGTGGCTCAAACCCTGGGCCTTCTTGACCCATGTGGAATTGGCCCATGCACAGTGCTGATGCGTGCAAGGAGTGTCCGCATAGGGGAACCCCACGCACAATGAGTGCGTCCTGTAAGGAGAGCCACCCAACGTGAAAGAAAGTGCAGCCTGCCCAGGAATGGTGCCACACACGGCGAGCTCACACAACAAGATGACACAACAAAAAGAAACACAAATTCCTGGTGCCACTGATAAGGATAGAAGCAGTCACAGAAGAACACAGCAAATAGACACAGAGAGCAGACAACTGGGGAAAGGGGGAGATGGGGAGAGAAATAAATAAAAAATCTTTTAAAAAAACCAGTATTTTATTTTCATTTTTAAAAAATTTTATTGAAGCATATCATTCATACATGAAATACATAAAACAATAAATGTATAGTAAAAATTGAGAACTTGCAAAACAAACATGCATATCATCATACAGAGCTCCTATAGATTACCCTACTAACACCTTGCATTGTTATGAAACATTTGTTAGAAACTATGAAAGAGCATTGGTTCACTGTTGGTGGAAATGTAGAATGGTACAGCCACTGTGGAAAACTGTTTAGCAATTCCTAAGGAAGTGGAATTATAGATTTGCCATGATCTACTTGGCAATACCATTGCTAGATATATACCCAGAAGAACTGAGCAGTTCATCTGAACATACATCTGCACACCGATGTTCATAGCAGTGTTATTCATGATAGCCTGAAGTTGAAAACAACTCAGGTGTCCATCAACTAATGAATGGATAAACACATTATGGTGTATACACCAACAAAAAAAACGACTCTCACTGGGGAGGGAATGTAGCTCTGGTTGAGCACCAGCTTCCCATGAGGTCCTGGGTTCAATCTTTAATACCTCCTAAAAAATTACTGTTATCTATAGGCAATATCTTAAAATAGTGTATTTTTTTCTCCAACCCACCTGATTATTAACACCCTGTTAGTATTTTATGTTTCTTATAGTTCATGAGAAAAACATTCTCATATTTGTTGTGTTAACCACAGTCCATCTTCCACCAAAAAATTCACTGTTTTATACAGTCCCATGCATTGTACAATCCATTCAAAGTGTACAGTCAGTTACTGTCATTTACATCACTGAGTTACACTGTCATTGCTTCAATCAATTTTAAAACATTTTCATCACTCCAAAAGGAAAAATCCCATGCTCCCTTATAATCGCCTATTGTTCTCCCTTAGAATTTATATAATATCTTCTTTGCCATTGCTGCAAAAATATTACAATATTGCTATTAACTATCACCCATAAGGATGATAAGTATTTTTAACAGCATTCTTTGCCCCTTTCCCCAAATATGATTCTGATGCCCAGCAAAGTCTGAGGACCTTTGGAGCAGATAACACACATACACTATGATAGGAGGCTGTAGCACTAGACTGATAAAAACATTTATACTTTTGAAAATGTTAGAACTCATCTAGAGGTCTACATGAAGCAGTTTAAAACTGGTTTTGCTTCTGGATTAGTTGTTTGCATTTTACTTTTTTCATAATTCTTCCAGGAAATATTCAAAACTGCTTTATATCACACATATATTAATGTATGAGACCATCATATAATTAAGATTTGGAATTACTTCTATTAATGACCTCATTTTAAGTTGTTACACTTAATTTTTACTTTGGTGACATGAAAAAAATCATGACTTTCTGTAGTGACACACAAAACTCCTAAGTATATAGAAATTTAAGTAAAATAATATTGAAAAATGTAAGGAGTTACTTTTAAAGTGTTATAACTTCTCTGCCACTATGAACCCCACACTTTAGCATCCTCTACCAACTGGCTATTTACTGTCAACCTATTGCCCTACTTTTAAATGGTAAGTCAGGAGAAGAAAAGGACTCTTAGGCTTTCAGCAGGGTTAGTAGTGGTGGAATGGATGGTGGCAAGCCTTTGAAGTGGGAAATAGTAGCTGGGGAGGGAGTTCTGGCTGTGGTGGTGTAGTCATGGTTGGTAGAAGCATAGTTATGGAAGGTGAAGGTTATGCAGCCAGGCTAGGTTTGGAGTTGTATGTTGGAGGACAGAATGGAAAGGAACACTGGAGTGCTGACTGAAAGCCTAGTGCTGGGCCACACTTAATCAAGGGGTTTGGAAGACTATTTAAATAGGTCTGCCTTGAGAGGAGGTCTTGATTAGAATAGCGGGTCTGTCACTCACTGGCTACCTGACTATTGAGAAGCCACTTACTCTCTCTGTTCACCACTGTCCTTACTTGTAAAATATTGACAATAATTGTATCTACCACAGAGGAGTTTTATGTGGATTAAATGAGTTGGCAGCTGTTTTAATTGGGGTAAATGCTAGATATCCCCAAGTGTCATACAACTTTTGAAGAGCTATCTGAGATTGAAACACCACTATTAAAATAATGATTTATCTATGAATGGTACATCTAACATTATATGCTCTGAAATTCTTTTAAAGTCATTTGTTTATTTGACAGACATCTATTGAGCATCTATTATGTGTTCATTGTACTTGGCAATGTGCTAAGCACTGGGAATAAGAAGATGAATTAGATTTCTCAATCAAGTGTTAAGGACATGCCTATTGTCTTAAAATAACTGGGTTCCCCTGTTGTTGAAGGGGAGCTAATTCAATGACTTAATTATTTTCATTTATGGGAGTATGTTGGAATCTTTAAAAAGGCCCAGCAGAATATACTCAAAGGGGTAGTCTAGGAAGATAAATGTTAATTGAAAGAAAGCTAGAGAATAATCTAGAGACTGTATAACACAGTGAACTTGGTGGTAGATGAGGATTCCAGTTAATAGTACGAATACAAGAATGTACTTATATGAACTAGAACAAATGTATGTCACTATTGCAAGGTATTAAGAATATGGTGGCACAAGGGAAAATGCATTTAATGTAATAGGGACTATAGTTAACAGCAAAACTGTGATATTCTTATATCAATGTCAAAGAAGTTACTAGATCAATGCTTCTTAGTTTCTTAGTCAATAATGGGGATATGTGATTTTTTTCTTTGGGAATAAGGATAACACTCTAAAATTTCCTCATGTGATGACAGTACAACTCTGTGATGAAACTGAGAGCCACTGTGTGTACTCATTGGATTGAGCATATTAGGCACATTTGAACTGTGATTAGTACAAATATAAGAGCATTCTCTTGTGAACTATTACAAATGTACCATACTAATATATGGCATCAATAATAGGGCAGTTTATGGAAAAATACCCCAAATATAAGCTATGGACCATAGTTAGCAATAATATTTTGCATATTTTGCATATTTTGATGATGTTCTATCATAAGCTGTAACAGATATTCCACAACAATGCAAGGTTTTGGTGGTGGTTGATATATGGGAATTCTGCATGTGATGCATGATTGTTTTGTAAGCTAAAACTTTTGCTAATTAAAAAAAATTATATGGAGGGATAAGGGGTCGTGAATAGCCAAAAATATCTTTAAAAATAACAAAGAGAGTTGTAGGACTCACACTTACGAAATTTAAAACGTATTGCGAAGCCACAGTAACCTACACTGCAAGATACTGGCAGAAGGAGAGACATATAAACCAAAGGAATCAAATTGAGAGTTGAGAAATAAACCCTTTGGCCAACAGATTTTTTTTTATTTAATTTTTTAACAATTTAATTTTTAAAAAAAGATTTATTTATTTATTCTCCTCCCCCCCTCCTCCTCCCACCCTGCTGTTTCTGCTTTCTGTTTTGTCTTCTCTTCTCATTTTCTCTCCTCTAGGATTCACTGGGATTCAATCCTGGAGACCTCTGATAGGGAGAGAGGTCCCTGTCAGTTGTGACACTTCAGTTCCTGGTTTCTGCTGTGCTTCACCTTGACTCTCCCCTTGTCTCTCTTTTGATGTGTCATCATCTTGCTGCATGATTCACTGGCCTACCATATAAGCACTCACTTGAGCATGTAGGCACTGGCTTATCATGCAGGCACTCATGTGGGCACTGGCTTGCCACACGGGCATGCTTCCTCTTCATTTTCACCAGGAGGTCCCAGGTCCTCCCATATGGTAGGTGGAAGCTCTATCACTTGAGCCACATCTGCTTCCCCCAACTGATTTTTAATAAGGATGACAAGGCTACTCAATGGGGAAAGAACAGTCTCTTTAAGAAATAGTGCTGGGAACACTGGATTGCTCTATGCTATCCATCACACCATCTACAAAAATTGACTTAAAGTACTCAAAAGCCTCAATATAAGAACAAAATTATAGAACTCCTGAAAGTAAACATAGTGAAGCATCTTCAGAATCTCTTGTTAGAGAATAGTTTCTTAGACTTTACACTGAAAGCACAAGCAACAAAAGAAAAAGAATAAATGGAATCTCATCAAAATTAAAGTCTTTGTGCATCAAAGGACTTGATCATGAAAGTAAAAAGATAACCTAGAAAATAAGAAAATATTTGGAAACCACATAGTTGATAAGGTTTTAATATCCAGAATACATAAAGAAAGTCTACAACTCAACAAAAAGACAATCAACCCAATTAAAAATTTGCAAAAGACTTGAATAGACATTTCTTAAAAGAAGATATACAAATGGTCAAGTAACAAATGAAAAGATGCTCAATACCACTAGCCATTAGTGAAATACAAATCAAACCTGCAGGGAGATACTATTTCATACCCACTAGAATGGCTACTCGTAAAAAAAAAGGACAATTACAAGTGTTGGAGAGGATGTGGACAAATAGGAACGTGCATTCATCACTGTGGGAATGTAAACTGGTGCAGCCAGTAGAAGAGAGTTTGGCAATTCCTCAGAAAGTTAAATATAGAAATGCCATATGACTCTGTAATCCCATTTCTAGGTATATCCCTAAAAGAACTGAGAGCAGACATTCTGTCAGACCTTTTCACACCTATGTTTATAGCAGCATTACTCACAATTGACAAAAAATGGAAGCAACCCAAAATATTCATCAACTGATGTGTTATTTATACACAATGGAATATTATTTAGCTATAACAAGGAAAGAAGTTTTTATACATGTGACAACATGGATACATCTTGAAGACATCATGTTGAGTGAAATAAGCCAGACATAAAAGGCCAAATATATGATCTCACTGATATGCAGTATTTTATATAAGCAAAATCATGGTGTCAGAATCTAGAATATAGGTTACTAGGGAACACAGTGGGATGTAGGGAATAAGGAGTTAATGTTTAAATTGCACATAGTTTCTATTTGGGATGATGGTGGTAATAGTAGCCTAGCTTAACATTGTGAACATAATTAACAGCACTGAATTATATATTTGAATGTGGTTAAATGGGGGAAATTTTAGGTTATATACATGTTATTAGAATTTTTTTAAAAAAATCCATGGTGTTTTACATCTCAAACAGTGAATCCTAGATTACATCATGGACTGTTATTAGTAGTACAATGCTTACAAATGTGCTTTCATCAATTGTAACAAATGAACCACACTAATGTAAGGTGTTAATATAATAGGGTGGTATATAGGAATCCTGTATTTTTTATGTGATCTGTCTGTAAACCTTCAACTCCTCTTTAGCGATATCTCCAGATGGCTCCAAGTGAGTCCTACTAAACATTTAAAGAAGAAATAGCATTAAATTCTTCACAGTCATTCCTAGAAAATAGAAAAAGAGGGACCATTTCCCAACTCATTTTATGGGTCCAGTGTTATCCTGATATCAAAACTATACAAAAACAATATAAGAAATGAAAACTATAGGCTTATATTCCTCATAAACATATACAGAAAAATCCTCAACAAAATATTAGCAAGCCAAATCCGGTAATACATAAAAAAGATTAATATATTATGCCCATGTGAGGTTTATCCTGAGAATGCATTGCTGGGGTTTTTATCACCCAGAAAATCAATCAGTGCAAGTAACCACATTAACATATCACAAAATACAAAAACCAAAGATTATATCAGTAGATGCAGAAAAAACATTTGAAAAATTCAGCATCCATTTGTGATAAAACCTCTCAGCACACTAAGAATAGAAGGGAATGTCTGCAATCTGATAAAGGGCATCTATGACAAATCTACAGCTAACAGCATAATTACTGGTAAAAGACAGATTGCTTCTTCCCAATAGCAGGAACTTGGCAAAGGCTGTATACTCTTACTACTACTATTCAGTATTGTACTAGAAGTCTAGAAAGTGCAAAAAGGCTAGAAAATGAAATAAAACTGTCAGAAAGAAAAAAAAAACTATCTTTACTTGCTGATGACATGATTGGATCTCAAGAAATTTTTAAAAAAGCCCTAAGAATTAATAATTGACTTTAGCAATGTCTCAGGATATAAGAACACCAATATAATTTTTAAAAGAAATAACATTTATGAGAGCTCCAAAATGAAATACTTTAGAATAAATCTAACAAAATATGTGCACAATTTGTATACTAAAAACTACAAAACACTGATGAATTGGAAGACATACTGTGTTCAGGGATTAGAAAACTAAATGTTGTTTAACTGCCAGTTCTCCATAAATTGATATATAGATTTAATGCAATCCCAGTCAGTATTTCAGCAGGAGTCTTTTTGTGAGTATCAACAAGGTGATACAGAATATATATGAAAAAATAAAGGAACTAAAAAAGCCAAAGAATTTTGAAAAAGATTAAAGTTGGAGGACTCGTACTACAGAATTTAAAGACTTATTATAAAGCTGTAGTCATCAAGGCAATGTGGTATTGGTGAAAGAATACATCCATAGACCAATGGAACAGAAGGGAAAATTCAGAAATAGACCCACACAAAAGTTGTCTAATTTTTGACCAAAATGCCGTGCAACTAATTCAATGGATAAAGAACAGGTTTTTTTCTTCAACAAAGGGTACTAGAACAACTTGACATCCATTTGCAAAACAGTGAGACTTTACCTCTTACTTTATGTATTAGTCAGGAAACAGAACTGATAGGAGATTTCTGTAAATAGTATGAGATTATTTAAAATTGTCTCACATCACCACAGGGATGGACAAGTTCATATTCTCTATGGCAGGCTTCAAGCCAGGGACTTTAATGAAGATCCTGCTTAAGTTCCTCAGGAGATGCCAGCTATCGGAAGTAGAGATGGGAATTCTCTTCCTGAATGCTGAAATCACTTCTCCTTTTAAGGCCTTCAACCGATTGGAAGAGATGTCACTCATTGCTGATGGCAATCTCCTCAGTTGATTGTAGATGTAACCAGCTATATATGCAATCAACTCACTGATCATTGAAGTCCATGAAATGTCCTCACAGTAACAATTAGTATGAGATTTTATAAAATTCTCTCATGTGACCATGGGGATCCACAGGTCCAGATTCCACAGGCAGTGTGCAAACCAGGGGTTCCAATGAAGTTCCTTGTTGAGATCACAGGAGTCATTTGCTGTCTGAAGTCAAGCTGGAAATTCTCCCTGAATGCTGAAATCATTTCCCCTTTTAAGGCCTTCACAACTGATTGGATGAGACTTCATTCATTGCTGATGACAATCTCCTTAGTTTATTTTGGATGTAATCAGCCATCTATGCAATCACCTCACTGAAAATTAAAATCCAGAAATATCTTTGTGTTACGATTAGCCCAATGCTTGCTTGACCAAACAACTACGCAGCATTACCTGGCTGAGCTGACACATTAGCCTAACCATCACACTCTATAAACAAAAATTAACTCAAAATGCATCAAAGATGTAAATGAAAAAATAAAATATAAAACTCAGAAACAAATAGAAGAAAATCTTCTTGACTTCTGGTTAAGAAAAGTTCCTTAAATATGGCATCAAAAAATCCATAAAAGAAATAACTGATATATTGGACTTTATAAAGTCCAGTAGTGCTCTGAACTGGACCCTCTTAAAAGAATTGAAACACAACCCACTGACCAGAACACATTTGCAAATCATGTATCAGACATAGAATTTCAGACATAGGATGTCTACCAGAATGTATAAATGTGTAAAGTACTATGAAAATCCCCAAATAAGAAAATAACCCAATTTTTAAAAATTAGGCAAAGATTTAAACAGTCACATCACCAAAAACGATATATGAATAACAAGAATATGAAAAAATGTTTAGAAACATTAGTCATTATGGAAATGAAAATAAAACGTACCATGAGAGAGAATTATGCACCTATTACAATGGCTAAAATAAAAAAATACAACAGCAAATGCTAATGAGGATGCAGAGCAAAAGGAAATTTCATACATTGCTGGTGGGAATGCAAAATGGTACAATCACTCTGGAAAGCAGTTTGGCAGTTTCTCAAAAAGTTAAGCATACACTTATATGACCCAGAAATACCACTATTAGGTGTGTACATTTGCAAAATGGAAGTTTATGTTCACCGAAATAAATGTACACAAATATTTATAGCAATATTATTAATGATCATCCCAAACTGGAACATCCCAAATGTCCTTTATTGATTGGGTAAGTGGATAAACAATTTGTGGTACGACTACATAATGGAATAATATTCAGTAACAAAAAAGAATGAAATATTGATATACTCCAGAACTTAGATGAATTTCTAGAGAATCATGCTAAGCTAAAGGACCCAATCTCAAAAGTTAACACACTGTATCATTCTATTTATATCATGTTCTGGAAATGGTCAAATAATAGAAATAGAGAACAGATCAGTTTTTGCCAAGGCTTTAATTGGGGAGGGGTCTCAATACAAAGTTTCAGTGTGAGGGAATTCTTCAGGTTGCTGGACTTGTTCTGCTTCTCTTTGTGATTATGGTTACAATAATCTGGACATGTGTAAAAACTGACAGAACTTGACATCAAAACAAGTGAATTTTTCTGTTCATAAATTTAAAACAATAACATAAAGTTGAAGTTCCCCTGGTTCATCATCACAGTTTCATGTAGAATTAGGAAAACAATTCAGTATATCCTAGTTCTATAATCTCTAGTTATACATTCAATAAAATGATTCAATATTTTTCCCTTTTATTAAGATATTTTAAAATTCAGCTAGAAATATAATGGATGACAAAAAGGATAAAATGAAAACTAGAAATTCTGATGTTTTCAAGGACTTTAAGCCCCCAGTGTTCCCTTTTCATATGTAAAGTTCTTCATTCTGCATTTTAATTAAAATGTTAAGTTATATAAAATATTTATTTATCTTCAGCAAAGCTTTTTAATAAAATAAGACACAAGTGATTTTCCATTTTCCTCTGTTCCAATTTCTGTATCTCTTTCTCAATTTATACTGACACATAAACTTTTGTTCCTGTCATAGAAGGACTGAGATAGGAACTTTTCTTAAATTGAATGACTGGGTCAATATTGCTCCAGTACATAAAAAGTTATGTACTGGAATGTCGACCCAAAAAAGCAATTCTTTTTCAAATTACAAATCAGTATAGTGTATATTTTCACAACCTTCCACTAAGAGGATACAAGACCAATTAGGTATCATCAACTGTGAAGAACCTGAGATTTCCCCTTACTTTTAAGCTACAACACAGGCTGCCACAGCTTCATGGATGTCATTTGCCAAGGCTCCAATCAGCAAAATCATCAGTCACAGGGAATTGTTTCTCAAAGAACTCATTATGGTTTTGGGGCCTGTGGCAGTTTGGTATTTTATGGACTCCCAAAAATCCTTTTCTTAAAGTCAATCCATTCTTGTTCATGTCAACCCACTATAGTTGGACCTCTTGACTAAATTCAGTTAAGGGATCTTCCTTTTAATTAAATCACTTATTGGGCATGATCCAGGGAGACACAGAAAAAAGCTGCAGAGATGGGGAGAAGCCTCAGGAAGTTGATATCAGTGAACCCGGAAGAGAGAAAAGCCACATACAGAGGAGACTGTAGCTGAAGGCAATAAAGCCCAGAGGAGAGGGGAGAGACAAGTGGACTCTACCATGTGCCTAATCAACTATAGCTGCAGCTCAGTGAGATAAGCATCTCTGATGCCTTGATTTGGACACTTCCAGAGCCTCAGAACAGTAAGTTCTTAACCTGATAATTCTTGTTGTCAATGCCAACCCATTTCTGGTACATTGCTTTGGCAGCATTTAGCAAACTGAAGTAAGGGCCCAAAAGTAGAGACTGTCCTTCAGTTTGCTGGCTAGTCTCTAGCTCAGCCTGTTGGTTTGGACCCTCAGAAATGATACACAATTCCAGATAAGCTGATAAAAATGACCATGTATAATGCAAAAGTGTGGCAACACTCTCTCCAATATCCAAAGAGTACAATTGAATACTGAGCCTTCTTTTTCATGGGAGGAGGGGAGGAGTAAAGAGATAGCAGTTTTTCCTTGACTGCCAGAGAGATTGAGTGTTATGAATCTACTTGCGGAGTCCCAAACAACTTTACTTGGTAAGTAGTCCCTTGAATTTTATCAGCATTTACTTACTGATAACACTGCAGTCAGGATCATTGAGGCTGAGGTTTCTGATTTGCTAACCCACAAGACATCATCTGTAGAGTGGAAAAGCCTTGGGCATCATGGGTAGAGGCATTTGTGTTAAGTCCTGACCCACACTAACTGGTGTCAAATAAAATAGGAGTTTAGCTATCCCTGGCAAATGTATATTGGAAGACTTGCCACATGAGTATGAATTGGTATTGGTTTTCTAGTGTCAGTCAGATAGAAAAAAAGGCATTGGCAATATCCAAGGCAGCATACCAAGTTCTATCAGTTTGTGCAATGGATTCAGTTACAACCACAATGTCTGGAACAGCCAGATCAAGAGCAATAATTGAATCCATTGCCAATGAATCCACTCTAAACTTCCAGCTCCCATTAACTTTTTTGACTAGCTATGCAGGGATACTGCATCTCTTATGACCTTTGCTGCTTTTAAGTTCTTAATCAGGGCTGTAATTTCTTTTGGGATTCTACGCTATTTCTGTTTGACCACCAGGGAGGAAACAGGGAAATGTATTGGAGAGTGATTTATTGTCCCACTAGTATTTCTCTACATGCAGTAGTCCCTGAATGGGAGAAACCCCTCTGGCACTTACGAACATTCACAGTACAGACCTGTAAAACACTAATACAAATTACACATTCAGCAATGCAAGCCACAACAAATGTACATTTAATCACCCTAAAGGACCCTACTCAAGAGCATCTTAGCTTCCTTCCCATATTAGTCAGTGTTCTCTAGGAAAACAATCAACTGGAGATATCTGTAAATAGTATGAGATTTTATAAGTGTCTCTCATGTGACCATGGGGATGCACAAGTCCAAGTTCTGCAGGCAGGCTGCAAACCAGTGACTCCAATGGAAGGCCAACAAATGTACTTGATGAGTTTCTGGGAGACATTGGCTGTCCAAAGAAGAGCTAGGAAATTCTCTCTGAATGCTGATGTCACTTTCCCTTTTAAGGCATTCAACTAATTGGATAAAGGATCACTGATTGCTGACTGCAATCTCTCTGGTTGATGTAGATGTAGATGTAATCAGCCTTCTATGCAGTAAACTCACTGATGACTAAAGCCCAAAAGTGCCCTTGTATTATAAATAGCCCAGTGCTTGCTTGACCAAAGAACTGGGCGCAATTACCTGGCTGAGTTGACACATTAGCCTAACCATCACAGTCCACCTCTTGTCAACTCGGCAACCATACACATTACCTTAAACCATGCTTAGTCTCTAGGTAAAAACAATAACACATGCATATATATATATATTTCCACCTAACAATGTTCAACTCTCCTGTGTACAACTGAAAACCTATATATTCCCTACAGAATAAGTTGCAAGTCCTTAAGTAAAATTCACTCCTAAACTTGACATCCTTAAATATTATAACATGAAACTAATACAACTTGTCAGATGATAAGGGAAAAGGTTGGGAAAGAAAACAAATTCATTTTGTGTACATATACAATCATATAATGCCCTTGTATTATAGTTAGCCCAGTGCTTGCTTGACCAAACAACTGGGCACAATTACCTGGCCGAGTTGACACAATAGCCTAACCATCTCACCTGGTTATGGGAGAAACAGCACCAGAGGGTGGATGCTGATTTTGAGCATACATAGCTTCCTGGAGAACATTACCCCAGCCCTGCAAAGTATTACCACCTAGTTGGCACCATAATTGAGTTTTCAAAAGGCCATTCCAGGGAAGAGGATGTGGCTCAACTGATAGATTGTCTACCTACCATATGGGAGGCCCAGCGTTCAAACCCAGGGCCTCCTGGCCTGTGTGGTGAGCTGGCCCTCACGCAGTGCTGCTGCATGCAAGGAGTGCCATGCCACACAGGGATGTCCCCTGTGTAGGAGAACCCCACATTCAAGGAGTGCACCTTGCATTGAGCCACCCTATGCAAAAAAATTGCAGCCTGCCCAGGAGTGGTGCCACACACACGGAGAGCTGATGCAGCAAGATGTAGCAAGAAGAAGAGACACAGATTCCTGGTGCATCTGAGAATGGAAGCAGACACAGAAGAACACACAGTGAATGGACACAGATAGCAGACAATGGGGGGAGGGGAGGGGAGATAAATTTAAAAAAATAAGGCAGATGCTGTGGAAATGAGCCTTTCTCAAACTTATCCACTTCCCTATTTAAAAAAAAAAAAGGCCATTCCACCATTCTGTCAATGCAGCTGTTTCAGGGTGATGGAGAACATGATAAGACCAGTGAATTCCATGGGCATTTGCCCATTTCTCCACATCACTTGCTGTGAAATGGGTTCCTTGATTAGAAGCAATGCTGTGTGGAATGTCATGGCAGTAGATAAGACATTCAGTAAGTCCATGGATGATAGTTTTGGAAGAAGCATTGAGTGCAGGAAGTGCACACCCATATCTGGAGTTATGTGTCTATTCCAGTTAAAACAAATCACTGCCCCTTCCATGATGGAAGTGGTCCAATGTAGTCAACCTGCCACCAGGTAGCAGGCTGATCACCTAGGGGGATAGTGCCATATCAGGGACTGAGTATGGGTCTCTGCTGCTGGCAGATTGGGCACTCACTAGTGGCTGTAGCCAAGTCAGCCTTGGTGAGGGGAAGTCCATGTTGCTGAGACCATGCATAACATCCATCCCTACCTCCATGGTCACTTCATTCATGAGCCCACTGGGCAGTGACTGGAGTGGCTGGGGAAAGAGGCTGAGTGTTAGCCACAGAGAGGGTTATCTTATCCACTTGATTATTAAAATCTTCCTCTGCTGAAGTGACCCTGTGGTGAACATTCACCAGACCTCTTTGTCACCAATTTTACAATCATCCTTCCAATTTCCTGACCATCCAGCCAAAATGTTGGCAATAGCCCATGAATCAGTGTACAAACACACCTCTGGTCATTTCTTCTTCCAAGCAAGATGAACTAACAGGTACACTGCTCAAACTTCTGCCCACTGGGAGGGTTTGCCCTGACCACTATCCTTCAGGGATGTCCCAGAAAAGAGCTACAGTGCTGTAGCTGTCCACTTTTGGGTGGTACCTGCAAATTGCACAGAACCATCTGTAAACCAGGCCTGAGTTTTTTCTTCCTCAGTCAACTGATTATAAGGGACTTCTCAAGAGACAAAACTGTGGACTAGAAAAGAGAAGGTAACAAGGCAGAGGTGATGATCATGGGCATTTGCATTACATCCTCATGTAATGTACTTGTGCCTTCAGGGCCTCCTCAAGCCCTATCATATATACCACTGCCACTTTATTATGGAGTACTGCTGTGCATGCCCAACTTTATGGTTTGGTGGGTCAGACCTTATCCAACTCATGATAAGCAATTGAGGTCCCATGGTAACTTGATGGCCTATGGTTAAGCATTCGATCTCTACTAAGGCCCAGTAGCAGGCCAAAAGTTGCTTCTCAAAAGGAAAGTAATTATCTGCTGAGGATGGTGGGGCTTTGCTCCAAAATGCTAAGAGTCTGCATTGTTATTGTCCTATAAGGGTCTGCCCAAAGCTCCAGACAACATCTCTATTTGCCACGAAAACTTTCTGCACTATTGGATCTGCTGGATCTTGTAGTCCAAGTGGTAGTGCAGCTTGCACAGCAGCCTGTAACTGTTGCAGTGCCTCCTTTTTTTCTGGTCTGAAGTCAAAACTAGCAGCTTTTCTGGTCACTCAGTAAATGGGCCAGAGTAGCACACCCAAATGAGGATTGTGTCATCTCCAAAATCTGAATGATACCACATCTGGGGCAGCAGCTGCAATTGGAGTCACCATGTGGTTAAGTTTTTTTTGTTTTTGTTTTTTAATTTTATTCATTTTGTAAAAATATTACATTCAAAAAATATGAGGTCCCATTCAACCCCACCACCCCCACCCCACCACTCCACCACCAGCAACACTCACTCCCTTCATCATGACACATCCATTGCATTTGGTAAGTACATCTCTGGGCATCTCTGCACCTCATGGTCAATGGTCCACCTCATAGCCCATACTCTCACACGTTCCATCCAGTGGGCCCTGGGAGGATTTACAATGTCCAGTGATTGCCCCTGAAGCACCATCCAGGGCAACTCCAAGTCCCAAAAACGCCTCCACATCTCATCTCTTCCTGCCCTTCCCCATCCCCATCAACCACCATGTCCACTTTTCCCACTCCAATGCCACCTTTTCTCTGTGGACCTTGGATTGGTTGTGTCCGTTGCACCTCTATGTCAAGAGGAGGCTCAGATTCCACATGGATACTGGATGCAATCCTCCTGCTTTCAGTTGTAGGCACTCTAGGCTCCATGGTGTGGTGGTTGTCCTTCTTCAACTCCATCTTAGCTGAGTGGGGTGAGTCCAATAAATCGGAGTGTAGGAGCTGAAGTCTGTTGAGGCTCAGGGCCTGGCTATCATATTGTCAGTCCAGAGATTCAAATCCCCTAAATATATCTTAAACCCCAACACCAACTACAATTCCAGTAATGTAGCATGAACGCCTTGTGAAAAGAGATCCCATCTGAGTCCAGTTTCATCACGCAGAAACACCAGCACCAAAGAAGGGCCATCTGACATGGCAGTGAACCCCATCTGCCATGACCATAGAACCTGTGGGTCTCTTTAGCCCTCAAAGGAACCAATACCTGGGGTTGTATCTACTTTGTCTGTCTCTTAGACTCTGCTCAGGTGTGCATAAGGGCAATCCTTCTGACAACCTCCAGACTCCTTTTTAGAGACTCGTAGCCACATAAACTCATTTCTCCTTTCCATTTCCCCCTTACATTAGGTCAAACAGCATTTTAAAGTCATGTTATTATATGTAGACAGGGATATTCTGCTGATCCACATTGAACCTTTAATGCAAGGTCATTTTCTAGTTGCATCATCAGTTGGTACTTGGTAGTGATCCCTCGGTGCCAGGGAGGCTCATCCCCGGGTGTCATGTCCCACGCTGGAGGAAGGCATTGCATTTACATGCTGAATTTGGCTTCGAGACTGGCCACATTTGAGTAACATGAAGGCTGTCAGGAGGAAATTCCTAGGCACAGTGCTGCTCTAGGCCTTGTTCTTATTTCAGGCATATAAGCTCACAAGCATAGTCATTAGTATCATGCTCTCACTCTTGGACCCTCATTCCTTCCTGGTCCTTACCATTGCACCTGGGGGACCGCCGCTGCTCCCCTAGGGACCACGACAGAGCACCCCTGGCCAGGAACCCAGTACCCCCTCAGCTGTAGTTTTTAATTGTTGCTGGTTAAGTTTTTGATAATCCACTGTCATCCCTCAAGATCCATCTGTGTTCTGCACTGGCCAAATAGGAGAGTTGAATGGGGATGTGGTGGGAATCACCACCCCTGCAACCTTCAAATCCTTGATGTTATCACTAATCTCTGCAATTCTTCCAGTAATCTGATTTTGCTTTTGATTTATTATTTTGCTAGGTAGGGACATTTTTAGTGGTTTCCACTTGCACTTTCCAACCATAACAGCCCTCACTCCACAAGTCAGAGATCCAATGTGGGAATTCTGCCAGTTACGGAGTATGTCTATTCCAATTATGCATTCTGAAACTAGGGAAATAATCATAGAATGAGTCTGGGGATCCCAGGACCCACTGTGAGATGGACCTGAGATAAATCTCCATCAGTCACCTGACCTCCATAAGTCCCTATTCTGATTGGTGGACCACAGTGATGTTTTGGATCTCCTGGAATTCATGTCACTTCTGAGCCAGTATCTAATAATCCCCCAAATGTCTGATCATCTCCTTTTACCCAATACTCAGCTATTCTGGTAAAAGGCCATAGGTCTCCTTGGGGAAAGGTTGGAGGAAGATTAAGAGTATAAATTTTGGGCAATTTAACAGGATCCTTCCCCAAGGGGGCCTGGCCTTCTCATTCAAGAAGCTCTCAGTCTGTAAACTTTCTTGTCTGGGAATTAAGGGGTTATGATTTTCTGTATTTGTAATTTGAGTTAGCGCTTTGATCACTTGACCTTGAACACTTTTGCTTGTAGAGATCCAGAAGAAATTTAGGTGACTTCTTATCTATTTCATTTTAAGGTATCCCATGATGTATTAGCCAATGCCATGAATCTATGTGACTCAGATGATTTTAAGTGCTGCTTTGAATCTGCCTTTCATTGCCATAGACACGCCCACCATCTCTTTGGTGATTAAGTGCCGATACTTTTACCAGGCCACAATCAGATTATTCCCATAATGTTTAAGGGTTCTAGTTCCATTACAGCCTTCCTTACAGTAATATCTAGACTACAGAAAAGAGCAACCACAGAGCTCTTCAGGGAAGCTGGAGTTAGTCTTACAAATTTATTCTTCACAGTCTTGGTTTAAGTAGTGTCTCTGGATGTTCCTGGTGTGGGTGGGCAGGTCTTATATGGTAAATCCATTCTAGCTTTCCAATCTCTCTAAGGCTTTGAATTCCCTCTTCTACTGTGTATCAGGGCAAATCAGGCATCTCAACCTCAGACATGCTAGGCCATCTTTTGGTCCATATTTCAGTCAGTCACCCAAACAAATTTTTAGAGCCCTTTTGAACCCCTTGAGCTATAGCATTGAATCCCAAATTTCTGCTTAGTGGACCTATATCAATACATTCAGCATGATACTACTTTATATTCCTTCCACCATTATCATATACCCTTAGTGTACATTCCCACACAAATTCCCCTGATTTCTGTTTATCTAAGTTGGAAAACTCATGCAGTTCTTTCAGAGTATAGCATACTTCCTCATGGGTCACACTTTGTATTTCACCTTTGGGGACTTGTGATTTTAGTCTAGTAATAGGTCTTGAAGACAAGATGGGTGGTGGGATGGGTAAGGAGAAGGATTAGAAATGTCTTACAAGCTACTGACCTCAGGTCATTCCTTTGCATTTTCTTCTCAGGAGACAGGATTAATCTCTTCAGGCAGGGATTGGAAAGCAAATTCCTCAGGGCAGACTGGAGGCTGGGCAATGCATGCAGGAGTTTGGCTGATACCTGCCTCAGGTCTGGGAGGAGGTCCAGACTCCCTGGGACAGAGTGGAGGCTGGGTGATACAAGGTTGACAAGTTGTGGTTTCCACAGGGCAGGCCACTGAAGTTTTATCTGGCAAAGTCTCAAGAGAATTTAGGGTTCCAATATTCCCACCAATATTATCATCATCCCATATTTCTCCATACCAGTCCTCTGGGTTCCAGTCCTTTCTAATTAGTTTAATCAGAGAGATGCTGTGGATTGAGATTTTAGTTTCCTTCATATCTCTGCTACTCATATAATGAGAGTCTGAGTTTTTAGATATCTCAAGCCTGTGGCTGTAGGAAACAAGATTTTCTGTCATAGTACACACAGAAACTCTCACATCAGTCACGCAGTGTTTTAAGTTGCAAATTGAAGCCTTTAGCTCATCTTTCTCTTTTGTATTCAGCATATCTAGGAGGAGCCAGGGAACATCTTATACCTTTGACTCCACAAATCTCTGTTAAGGTTTTGAAAACACTCTCACCCAGATCCTTGCTTTTTACAAGCATGGAAGTAGGGCAATCCAGTGATGATATTTTGCATATCTCCATTGCCAACTCATGCCATGGGCTGTTAGTGGCCACTTCATTATTGGAATGGGAGTCATTCACACCCTTGAGTTCAATTAGAGTAGGAAGCCAATTATAAAACTCTCAGAACCACCTCAGACATCCCATGTTTAAGACTCTGTTTCTCAAGAACCACTCCCAGTATCAAGCTGTATTGATCAGTGTTCTCTAGAGAAACAGAACCAATAAGATATATCTGTAAATTGTGTGAGATATTTAAGAGTCTATCACGTGACCGTGGGGATGTACAAGTCCATGCTCCACAGGCAGGCTGCAAACCAGTGGCTCCAATGAAAGGCCAACAAACATACTTGATGAGTTTCTGGAAGATGTTGGCTGTTCAAAGAAGAGCTAGGAAATTCCCTCTGAATGCTGACATCACTTCCCCTTTTAAAGCATTTAACTAATTGGATAAAGCATCACTCATTGCTGACTGCAATCTCTGGTTGAGGTAGATGTAATAAGCCTTCTATGCAGTAAACTCACTGATGAGTAAAGCACAAAAATGTCCTTGTATTACAATTAGCCCAGTGCTTGTTTGACCAAACAACTGGGCACAATTACCTGGCTGAGTTGACACATTAGCCTAACCATCACACTTCCCCACTGTGAAATGTGTCCAAACTCCTTTAATGGAATCTGAGAAACTCTCTTCCCATGAACTTGATTGAGATCGTGACTTGTGCACCTGTATCTAACAGAGACATAAAATTGTGAGGCTCTCTCTTATCTCCATAGTTCCTCAGCATACTCTGACAGATGCCTATGACCTCCTGTACCCCTTGAGGAGAGGGAAATATGGGCTCCACCCTAAATGGTTTTCTCCCTAAAGCAGTTGAGTATGGATGAGAAGAGGAGGAAGGATCAGTTGTCACATAGGGAGAGGATGACTTTGCTCTAGTAAGCAAGCCATTTGTACTTTTAGTTTCACACTATGCAGCAGCTACAGGTACCTCAACCAAATGAGCCCTTAATGTTTTTGATCCAATCAATGCCCAGCATAAAGCAGCACATTTTTTATAACTGACACAATCAACTGCAGCATTGTAGCTCTCTTGCTTAAATAACCACAGCTACACTGCTTTCAAGTTGGGGTCATGGGGTTTATGCCCTTTGGCTGACTTAGTCCTGATTTGCACCAGGACAGCTTTTATAGATGATTTTATCTTAATCTGAAGCACCTGTTTCTCTATCACCAAGCTGTAGTCTCTTAAATTTTCACTAAGTTATTTTAGTTTGCAGGGACTACTATTTAAAAAATGCCACAGACTGATTGGTCTAAATAGCAGGAAATTATTGTCTCACAGTTTTAGAGGCTAGAAGTCCAAAATCAATGTATTAGCTGGGCATAACTTCTCCGAAGTCTGTAGTGTCTGGTGGTGGCTCAATCTCTGCGTCCACTGCATGACGATTGTCTCCTGTCTCTTCCTCTGGCTTCCTGCTTCTCTGTCTTTGTTTTTAAAGTTTCCTGTCATACCAGATTAAGCCCCACCCTGTTTCACTTTGGCCTCATCTTAAAGGCATTTTGAATCCCATTTACAAGTGGGATCTTAGGATCCCATTTACAAGTGTGTACATACCCACAGAACCAGTGGTTAGGACTTGAACATGTCTTTGTGGGAGATGTGAATCAGTCTACCACACTAAGCTTCAATATATAAGGAGTAGGGGAGTTTTCTAAGGCAACAAGGCTGACAGCAAGAAGTTATCCAGATTTCTTTGGGCCAATTTCTCATTCTCTAGTGGCTCACCTTCATCAGCATTGTAAACCCAACCCAGAGCAAAAAGAGCCTGAATATTAGTTGATATCTCATCTATATTTTCCCACAGGAGTAAGCCTGTCTCATAGAAATCTCCTTGAGGGCCAAAGCGTCCTTATAGCTGCCAGGACCCTTGCAAAAAACTCTGAAACTTTTTAATGTTGCCTTTGAGTGGATCTAACTTTTCATGATAGATTGCAGGACAGGTTAAGCCATACATAGCCCAGCTGTTGCCATTTGTCCTTAACAGGCATTATCTGTCTCCCATTCTCATATTCCAATCATACCAGGCAAAATTCTAGTGGTTTTCCTACTTTCCTTCTACAATGGTTACAGATTTCTCCCTGTACATACACATTATAGGTGTTATTCTCTGTAATTTATCTGAAAGAGTACTCTCAACTCTCTGCTCACGTAGTATGAATCTTATTATTAGTTATTACAATGGAATTGACCTGAGGCTGACAGGAAGATTGGTGAGAAAGTCCCACCAGCCCAATGGAGAAGAGTTAGCCTTTTTGGTCAACTGAATTTAAAACTACTTCTTGGTAATAGACCTATAATCACCTCCCCAGTATTTCCTCATTAACAGGCAAGAAAGTGGAGGATCATTTACTGTCCAGATGACCATACAGTTTGGTCAAATGTTCAATACTGATTCAAATCCCATTAATTCATTCATGAGCCCAGCTCTTTCCTTTTCTAGAGAGCCATGTTTTTGTAAGCATTAAATTGTCATTACCAAAGTTGTCAAGAAATGTGACAGTCTGAGATTTTACCTTACCTTCAAGCTATTAGGTTAGTCTATCTCAGTTCCGAGGATGCTAGCAGAAAATATTTGACTCCTGGGTAAGAGACAGGGGACTTTATTACCCGGGGCAATAGCAATAACCAGGAGGTTAGCATTTGCTCCAATGCCTGAGTCCTGATTCTTACAGGACAGTGTGAAGAAGGTTGGAAGATATGTGCACACACAGTAGGTTGCATTATAGAAGAGGAATCCTGAATTTAAGGAACAGGAATATTTTCAGAAAACCTGTCCATACTTTTCTCTGGAAGGAGACCCTACTTTTATTATACTGGGTAGCAAACCAATGTGTCCTATTCTCTGGAGGAAGACACTATCTCTATCTTAGAAGGCTCTTTACTATATAAACATACTTGAAAAGATAGTCCAGAACAAAGGCAATTAGTGCTTCTGCTTGCAAAGTTTGCAGAAATACAAGAATCCCATGCAAAATTGTCTAATTATGTTGTACATCTCCCCTAAAAAATAAAAAAAGACAAATACAAAAGCACTATCAGAGCTTTTTCATCACTACTGATATTGATTCTGTTCTGCTAAATAACTCAAACTTCTATTTAAAGAGAACTAGTGAAAGGAAATCATAACTTTCAATTTCCAGAAGGAAGAATTCACTTCTGCCTAAAAGAACTTAATAAAAAAGAAGAATGAGATGTTAAATTCATGTATTTCTGGGATGGGGGGCATTGAAGCTTGAGAGCAATTTAATAGTCTCTAATTGGCCCTGAAATATCTGGGTGAGTTTTGATTAAATTTGCCACAGGCATATGCATCAATGAAAGAAAGCAAGATATGAGACATTGGACAAGTTATAAAGAAAAGGCATGTTCTCATTTCTGTGCACCTTCTAAGTACGCATGTTTGAAAAACTTGTGGAGTTAGTTTTAGCATACCAATGTGAACTTTCAGGTGGATAGCCCAGGCTTGAGAATTTAACAGACCTGATAATTTCCAACCACAATATTTGCTTATATGATTTAAAACAAATTTCTCAAACTTTTTTGGTAACAATTTTCTTTAACTCTACCACTATGACAATCATATATAATTTATATGATTGTTGTGAGGATTAAAGGATAAGATAATACATGTAAAGTAATTAGTGAAATTCTTAGCTCATAGAATCCTGAATAAATGATACTTAGCTATTCTTGTTAATAGACAAAGGCCACAAAAGTCTTGCTTTGGTGCTTAGGATGGGATTAACTATTATGAAGAATTGGTAGCACCTTACATAATATAAATTCAGAAGCCAGGAATGTTCCTCCAAACAACTATTAGTTGATAAAACTGAAAACTAGATTCCAATAGTAGAAATTTATCACCCTGGATTAAGCTTTTAAAATATAATATTATTGACGGATGGTAGTATGTCAACTTCCTTAGTCATTTAAATTGTGGGGAGCCTGATTTGATTCAATCTTTTCCTGAGAGTGAATGTGCAGGAGAGGAGAGGTGAGAAGTGTAAAGAACTTATGATGCATCAAGAAAGGATTCTCTCAAGCAGGAGAAAGTGGAAAATAAGGAGTAAAATAAAGACAAATTTTACTACCTTCATAATTTTGCCAAAATTCAACCCTATTTCAGAAAAGTTAATATAAACATATATGCTGTTTAGCTAAAGGATTCAAGTATTAATACAATTTCATAATTTTAAATTACTATTTAAATCTCTTAATTTCATGTAAGTAAATACAGATTTTTGAATGCAATTCTGAACTTTCACATATCTGTGGTAATACCAATTACTTACTTCTTTGGTAACGATATATTGCTGTGATTTTCCTTCATGCATGCAGGTCAGGCAAGGAATTGTATTATCTTTCCATGGCCTTCCCTGGATAACCAGTCACACAATGGAAAAATTTTTATTTTCCTTTCCTTCATTAGATATCTCCATCTGCCTTGGTTAAATTATAGATTTTTCACTAAGGCATGTGATTTTTGGTATTAGAAAACTAACAAGAGCTATCCATTTTTTTTTTCATGGTATTAGCTATTTGTAAGTTATGATCTTCAGAGAGTCTTAGAAGCAATATGTACAGTTTCCACTTATTGTAGAAAGCATACTATTGTACCTATGGAAGATCCCCATTCTTTCTGAACTTGGACACTTCAGGGTATAAGGAGGGTACTCTGGCAAGGCAACCTCTTCTGTTTTTGGACAGCTTTCATGAGAAGCTCTTTCTTCTATTGAGCCTGAATCTGACTTCTGGTTATATATCTGCTCTTTGATACTGGAGATAATAAACCTGTTCACTCTTTCAAATGAAGAGTGAGTTCATGTTGCCCTCCATTGACCTCTCTAAGCACACAAATGCACACAAAAACACTCTCACACTGTAAGTCTGCTTTTCATAATGAATATCTTCAATGAGCTCTTATTTTAGGATTTCCAGTTGCTGTCTTTTCACTGCCTAATTTTTCTCCCCTAAAATGCAATGTCCCCATGGTCACTACATATCATGGATTTCTAGGGACAGTCCTGTTGCTTACTTGTAAGTAGTAATAATATCCCTTTCACTCTCAAAAATGCTCATGTTTGTATGATAAATTATTTTGTCTCTGTTGTGCAAATAAAGGCAAATTACAAAATGGTACTCACACAAGGCCTGCAAGAGCAGTTTCCTTTAGGAAAATTCATTGGTACAGGTTGGGTAGCAGATGTTCATTTTAGGACAGTGCACAAAGATCTCTCAGGGCTGTTCATTAGCCTCCAAGAGAGGTACCCCTATCCCTTGGGCTGTGAAGTTTTAAAGCTGCATGATTAGGGAAGTCCAACCCTGTCTGGGTGTTAACAGGGGCTGGAGTACAAAAGCTTTGTGACATGATAGCCACATTGGCCACAGCCTTGTCCTGCCATCTCCACCTCTTTCTGCTTAGATATAGCACCAGTCCCTCCCCTGACTTGTTTAGGAGACTGGGATCCAAGCATTGTAGTTGACCCTGATTGATTGTCTTAATCACTAGGCTGTAGTTAGTTTCCATGGAAACTAGTTATCTCTTTCTTTGCAAGAGGTCAATTCTTCACATGAGGAAGTCTTTCAGGGGATCAGTGAAGTTAATCTTTGTCCCTTGGTTCTCCTCATGTCCTCCATTAATAAAGTGACCTCTAAGGATCATATATCATTTGCTTTATAAATATTTATTTATATAAAAATATAAAAATAAATATTTATTAAATAAATATTAAGTGAATAAATAAATAAATGGATATCTCTAATATTTCATTCTGTTGGTATTCATATGCCCTTCCAGCCTACTGAAATATTCTGAATCTGATTCTGCTTTTCATCATAAAACTTAGCTTTCACTTTTTGATATCATCCATAGCTTGGATAGGCCTACTCTCCACATACTCATCTAAGTCACCAAAATAAATGTTCAATAGTATAGGTGACAGTTTGCATTTTCCTTTGTATCAAAGACTAGACAGGAAGGAACAAATGTGCGAACGGGTCCCTTTGTATTCCCCAGTCTCCGTGTATGTATTAGGAGTACCTCAGAAGAAATAGAGCATTCAATGTTTTGGACTGGCTGAGCTACAAAGATACAAAGACCTAAGGAAACAGCTGTTAAGTTTGCTCCTCATAGGGAAATTTATTAAAATTTACTTGACTCTTGCCTTTAATTGTCTTGGTCAGTTCTGGTTCCTAAAATTGGTAAAGGTGAAGGGAATGCTGTGGCCTTCTTGTCTTCTAGCACTTTGACCATAGAAGGCATATAAGGCCATTCTTAAATAAAGAAGAAAATAAGAAAAAGGAGAATACTAATCTTCTATCAGGCTAAATTTGTCTCCAAATACATAAAATGATAATACACTATTGATGAATATTTTACTAGAAAGAGCTAGACTAGAAGTGCTTTTTTAAAAAAATTTAACTCAATTTAAGATAAAAGAATAAAATTATCAGTCCTGGAAAGTTGCAAGAGACTTGTCAAAGACCAAATACTATCTAGTAAGTCCCATTTAAAAAGTAACAAATATCTTTTCTTACCTGAATTTAAGCAAAAGCTTATGTGATCAATGAATGTGAAAGTCACACATACACTGTATCAAGTCAAGAGAAAATGTTTCCTATACTTGGTTTATGCAGCATCATCAAATTTTAGGACTGAGAGGAACTTTATAGCCATCAATTTTATCTTGTGCATCATAAGTATAATGACACTTCCAAATCATAATGAACTTCCTTTTTTCAGCCTTATTTTAATTTTCATGCCATAAGTCATATAATTAAAAATGATTGGTAAAACTAAAACCTTAGAATAGGAAAGGGGCTCAAACTGTCTTCTAGTTAACTCACTATCTTGAGCAACTAAAAATTATTCTGAAATTACAGATAAACTAGGGTTCCAAGTGAGAACTGTTTTACTTTTTTCCAGTTAAAAAGTGAAAAGATGGTAACAACCGCAAGATGGTGGCAGAGTAAGAAGCTCCTAGAGTCAGCTTCTGCTACAGGGCAGTTAGTAAACACACAAAGTTATCTGGAGCTAGCTGAAGCACCTGTTTGGGGGCTCCACGAGGCCAGAAGAGCATCCTGCAACATACTTGAAGGACTGGACTGAGGAGATGCCCATCTGCAGAGAAGACACATAACTAGAATGCTCCATCCTCCACTGGAGACACAAGCTGCCTTGGTAGCTATTCTGCAGCTGGAATTGAAAGCTCCATTTCCCAAAAATGGGGGAGGAAGAGATGGTTGGGCACCAATTTCAGCTACTGATGAGTAAATTCAGTGGGCTGAAGTATAATTCTGAGACCAGCTAAAGTTTGAGCCTGTCCATGTGAGAAAGAGGACAGGAGCTGCCATCTTAACCCCATCTTAACCCCCATGTCTGGTATGAGGGGAAGTGGGGCACTGAAAATCAAAGTGCTGGTGGGGACTGGCTTTTTTCCATTCAGATCAAATTGCAGCTTTAGCATAGGCCCCAGCCCCACCTCCAGCAGGGAGGAAGCTGCAGGGACCTATGCCAGCCTCTCTGGGATATTACCGCCAAGCCACAGAGGTCAGTGATTATCCTACTCTGGGCAGCACAAGCTGCCCCAGGAGCTATTCTGTGGCTGGAATTGGAAGTTCCATTTCTCAAAAACAGGGGAGGAGGAAACAGTTGGCTGCTGAATTCAGCTACTGATTGGTAGACTCAGCTGGACAAGATATAACCGTAGGTGTGAATCTGCCCAAGTCAGAAAGAGGCCGGTGGCCACCATTTTGACTCAACTCCCAGCATGAGGGAAAGCCTGGTTGACCAAAATATCACAGTGACAGTAGGAACCAGTTTCTCTCACCCAGATCGGCCTGCAGCCCTAGCCTAGGCTTCAGTTCTATCTCTGGCAGGGAGGAGGCTGGCAGGCCCTGTACCAGCCTACCCAGTTAACTACAGGTACCTTTTGGCTGGCACAGACTGAAAATCAGAAGTCTACCTGGGCAACTGCAGTTATCTTGGACCCATACTGCATAGATTGCAGCCCACACCTGCAGCCCCATCCCTGCCCCAGGCAGAGGAAAAAGGGGTGCGAAGCTTCATTAGTCTCTGGGAAACTACAGTCTAGGCCTGCACAACTTAGATTATCCCATATAGCTGTGACTCTGTGCCTATCCCTGGCATAGGAAAAAGTAAGGAGAAGCTTGATCCATCCCTGGGGCAATGAGCACAGCGTGAGCCTCCACAGCTTATAGCAACTATTACAGCCTTGGCTCCTACTGTCCAGCAAGCAAGGGAGAAAGGGCAGGAAACCCTAAACTAAAGAGAAAAATTGTACCCAGAATAAATAGTCTAGTAATCCAGATGCCAAGACACCAACAAAAAATTACAATTCACACCAAGAAACAGGAAGATATGGCCCAGTTAAAGGAACAAGATAAGCCTCCAGATGACATAAAGGAGTTGAGACAACTAATCATAGGTGTTCAAACAAATCTCCTTAATAAATTCAATGAGATGGCTAAAAAGAGATTAAGGATATTAAGAAGACACTGGATGAGCACAAAGAAGAATTTGAAAGCTTACATAGAAAAATAGCAGATCTTATGTGAATGAAAGACACAATAAATGAAATTTAAGAAAACATTGCAATCATACAATAGCAGATTTGAGGAGGCAGAAGAAAGGATTGGTGAGCTTGAAGAAATGGCCTCTGAAAGTGAACATACAAAAGAACAGATGAAAAGAATGGAAAAATTTGAGCAAGCTCTCCAGAAAGTAAATGATAGCAAAAGGCGTGCAAACATACATGTCATGGGTATTCCAGAAGAAGAGAAGGGAAAAGTAGAAGGAATATATGAAGAAATAATGGTAGAAAATTTCCCAACCCCATTGAAGGGCATAGATATCCATGTCCAAGAAGCACAACGTACTCCCATCTGAAAAAATCCAAGTAGACCAATTCTGACACACATACTCATCAGAATGTTAAAAGACAAAGACAAAGAGAGAATTCTGAGAACAGCAAGAAAAAAGCAATGCATAACATATAAGAACTACTCAATAAGATTAAGTGCTGATTTCACACCAGAAACCATGGAGGCAAGAAGACAGTGGTCTAATATATTTAAGATGCTACAAGAGAAAAACTTCCAACCAAGAATCTTATATCCAGCAAGACTGTCTTTAAAAAATGAGGGTGAGATTAGAATATTCATAGATGAACAGAAATGGAGAGAATTTCTCAGAGACCAGAATTTCAGGAACTAAAGGGTGTGTTAGAGCCTGAAAAGAAAAGACAGGAGAGAGAGGCCTGGAAGAGACTCCAGAAATGAAGATTATATCAATAAAAATAACTAAAAGTATCCAAAGATTGATGAAAATAAAGTATGACAGATAGAACTCAAGTAGTCAGGAATAAAGTTAACCAATGATGTAAAGCACTTGTATTCAGAAAACTGCAACTCGATGTTAAAAGAAATTTAAAAAGACCTAAATAACTGGAAGAACACTCCATGCTCATGGATTGGAAGATTAAATATCATTAAGATGTTAATTCTACTCAAATTGATATACAGATTCAGTGCAATCCTGATAAAAATTCCACCTGCATTAAAAAAAATTAAAAACAGAATTGTCAAATTTATTTGGAAGTGCAAGGAGTCCTGAAAAGCCAGAAACATCATAAAAAGGAAAAGTGAACCCTTATCTCCAGACTTTAAATCATATTACCTAGCTATAATAGTAAAAACAACATGGTACTGGCATGAAGACAGACACATAGAGCAGTGGGACAAAACTGATGGTTCAGAAACAAACCCTCACATGTACGGTTAAGTGATTTTTTAAAAAAGATTTATTTATTTATTTATTTCTCTCCCCTTCCCCCGCCCCCCCCACCCCGGTTGTCTGTTCTGTGCCTATTTGCTGTGTCTTCTTCTTTGTCTACTTTCTGTTGTTGTCAGCGGCATGGGAATCTGTGTTTCTTTTTGTTGCGTCATCTTGTTGTGTCAGCTCTCCATGTGTGCGGCACTATTCCTGGGCAGGCTGCACTTTCTTTCGTGCTGGGCGGTTCTCCTTATGGGGCACACTTCTTGCGCATGGGGCTCCCCTACGTGGGGGACACCCCTGCATGGGAGGGCACTCCTTGTGCGCATCAGCACTGCACATGGGCCAGCTCCACACAGGTCAGGGAGGCCCGGAGTTTGGACTGCAGACCTCCCATGTGGTAGACGGATGCCTTAACCACTGGGCCAAGTCTGCTGCCTGGTTAAGTGATTTTTGACTAGCCTGTCAAACCCACACAGCTAGGGCAGAATAGTCCATTCAACAAATGGTGCTGAAAGAATTGGATATCCATAGCCAAAAGAAGCAAAGAGGACCTTATCTCACACCTTATCCAAAAATTAACTCAAAATGGATCAAAAACCTAAAAATAAAAGCAAGAACCATAAAACTTCTAGAAGAAATTGTAGGAAAATATCTTCAAGACTTGGTGGTTGGTGGTGGATTCTTAAAGGAAATAAGAGGAGGACTGAGATGGACTAATGATGTTTAATGTATGTAGACATTTTAATTAGCTTTATGGTAAAAGTATGAGAGTGGATGGTAACACATAGTGAGTAATAGGTAGTTTATAAATGGGGATGTGGCTGAAAATGGTAGCCTACATATGTAAATGCCAATTGACATAATGCTAGAGAATAATCTAGGAACCGAATAGCACAATAAACCAAGAGGTGAATGAGAACTGTGGTTGATGATACAGATGCAAGAGTGTCCTTTGGGAGCCAGAGCAAATGAACATCACTACTGCAGGGTGGTGGGAATGTGGAGAAGCATGGGGAAAATGCAACTGGAGTGACCTATGGAATGTGGTAATAATATAATATTCTTGCAGTAATAATGTAATATTCTTGCATGTATGTGAAGGATGTACTGTGTTGGTAACAAAGAAGTATGGAAAATGTGAGCCAGATGTATACCCTGGACATGGAAACAATCAGATATTATATCATGTGTAGCAAGTGTTCCACCACAATGTGTTGTCTTGAGGGAGGGGTGTTATTTGGGAATTCTGCACATGTGCATGATTGTTTTATAAGTTTACAACTTCTGTCATAAAAAATATATTTAAAAAATAATAATAGGGTGGGTTGGGGGAAAAGCACACCAAATGTAAGATAAGGACTATAGCAAGATTTTGACAATATTCTTCCATAATTTGTAACGTCTCACGACAATGCAAGGTTTTGGTGGTGGGTTGATGTATGGGACCCTTGTATGATGTTAAGCATGTTTACTTTGTAAGTTCACAACTTTTACTATACACTTAATTGTTTATATATGTCCATATATAAGTGATATAAAGATAATAATAATAGGGTTGATTGGGGGGAAAATACTTTAGTTAGTAATAATATTTTGATAATGCTCTTTAATCAGTTAAAGAGGTTTAATAACAATGCAAGTTATCGGTGATAGGGTGAGTTATGAGAGTCCTGTACGATGTTATATATGTTTGTTTTATAAGTTCACAACTATTATTATACACTTATGGTTTGTGTGTGTTTATGTATGAGTGATATACTTCAATAAATTAATTTTAAAAGAAGTCTGTTGTAACTGGAGCACTGTGAACAAGCAATAGAACAATACTGGATGAGGTGATGGAAATCTTTCTTTGAATGGAGAGAAATTGGGCAGAGCCTTATAGGTCATGAAGATATTAGTTATAATTTAGAGTAAATATAGCTAAGTGGATAGCTTTCCTTCTAAAAATCATCTTATTCCAGATGCTTCAAGTGAATTCAAGAGCTTTTATATGGGAAAATGGTGGAAGTTAAAATAAAAACGGGCCATGGAGAAGCAAGGTGGAGATTGATGTTCCCACCTGCAAAGAATTCAAAAGCCACCAAAAAGAGCAACTACCTGAAAAGACAGAGTCTGTTGGGTGAAAATTGTTTGTTTGAGTACATGTGTTATATTTCTCATCCTGATTTTATATGATCTGAATTAATAAGTATACGGATAAAGTTACTTGGTGAACTTCAAGTTGGAATAGAGGAGAGTGGATATTGATACTTATTCAGGTAAAAAAAAATCCCAATCTCTTGATCATTAACCAAAAAAAGTGAAGAGATGATTGGAGTTAGCATCAGAGGACTTAGATTGGCAGCCCTACTCTTGTACTTTAAGCTATGTGTTCTTGGACAATCACTAAAGATTTTGCATCTAACTTCTCTCAATGAGGCTAAATATGGCTTGCAGAGAATTAAATGCTACCTAACAACAAAATGATGATGACAATGGTGACAATTACAACTAACATTTATTTAGCCCCTCCATATGGTAGAACTGCACCAAGTGTTTTAGAGGTGTTTTTAAATTTAATTCTCACAACAATCATACACGATGGGTATTGTTATTTTCATATCTGTGAAATAATTTTAAAAATTCAAAGACTTATTGGACATGAGCCATTATTTGTAGTACCAGTAGACATATATGAATAAAAGTTCTGTGTTTTTTTTTTAAAGATTTATTTATTTATTTATTTCTCTCCCTTTCTCCCCCCCACCCCGGTTGTCTGTTCTCTGTGTCTATTTGCTGCATCTTCTTTGTCCGCTTCTGTTGTTGTCAGAGGCTCGGGAATCTGTTTCTTTTTGTTGCATCATCTTGTGTCATTTCTCTGTATGGGTGGTGCCATTCTTAGGCAGGTTGCACTTTCTTTCGTGCTGGGTAGCTCTCCTTACGGGGCGCACTCCTTTTGTGTGGGGCTCCCCTATGCGGAGGACACCCCTGCGTGGCAGGGCACTCCTTGCACACATCAGCACTGCTCATGGGCCAACTCCTCACAGATCAAGGAGGCCCGGGGTTTGAACCGCAGACCCCCATGTGGTAGGTGGACGCCCTAACCACTGGGCCAAGTCCGCCACCTAGTTCTGTGTTTTTATGTTAGGAATCCCCACCCAGTTGCCATATATCATGAAGGTACTAAAACAGAATTTATTGGATGGAAAAATGTTATGGTTTTTAATCAGCTATATAAGGAAAAACAAAAGTATGACATCTCCTTTAGGTTGGTATAAAATAAAGTTTATTTTTATTATTTTTCCTTCATGAATGAAGCAAAGGTTCTTAGTGGTTACCAAATATCTATGGAATCTTCTACATCTTCCAGCTCCTTTTCAGTTAGGATAGGGACATGAAATTGATTCTGGCCAATGAAATGTGAGCAGAATTAATATTGTCACTTCCAGGTCAAACAGTTAAGATTTGGTGTGTCTCCTCCTTTTTCCTTTTCTTTGCTGTCATAATTTTAGAGGCTACGTATTCTAGATGGCATGGCTATAAAGCAGAGGAAGGCAACTTACTTTACACTGGACTCGCTTGAATTTGGTCATGCCTCTGAGATTTTGGTGTTTATTTGTTACCAGTGCATAGCTGTACCTATTTTGACTAATGCAATGCACCACTCTTCACTCATAACTGTATCCTTCTAAGCATGTAGCATAGTGTTCTAAATGAAAGAAGTGCTTGATAAGTATTTGTGCAGTGGTATAGTCCAAGCCCATAACTTTACAAAGGAAGAATGTGAGATACGGATAGTATATTAGTCAGCCAGGGGTGCTGATACAAAGTACCAGAATTCTGTTGGCTTTTATAAAGGGTATTTATTTGGGGTAGATGCTTACAGTCAAAAGGCCCTAAAGAATCTATCTCAAGGTACCATAAGAGGGAAGCGGATGTGACTCAAATATAGAGCTTCTGCCTACCATATGGGAGGACCTGGATTCAATCCCTGGGGCCTCCTGGTGAAAAAGAAGAAGAGAAAGCATGCCTGTGCATGAGCCAGTGTCTGCACGAGTGCCTGTGTGGCGAGACAGTGCCCACATGAGTGCCCACATGGCAAGCCAGTCCCTGTGCAAGTGCCATGTGGTGAACCAGTGCCTGCGCAAGTGAGTCATGCAGCAGATGATGATGCATCAAAAGAGAGGTGAGGTAAAGTGCAGCAGAAACCAGGAACTGAGGTGGTCCAATTGACAGGGAACCTCTCTCCACATCAGGGGTCTCCAGAGTTGAATCCCAGTGAATCCTAGAGGAGAGAAAATAGGAAGAGAAGACAACACCAACACAGACAGCAAAAACAGCAGGGTGGGAGGAGGGAAAAGGGGAAAATAAATAAATAAATGCATCTTCTTTTTTTTTTTAAAAAAAAAAAGGTACCATAAGAGGTACTTTCTCACCCAAAGTCACTGGCCACGCATTGGACCAAGATGGCAGGTGTTATCTGTGAGGGTTCAGCCTTCCTTCTTCCTCTTCAGGTTCCATGGTCCCAGCTTCTTCAAATATCAGCTGTAGGCTGAGATAAGTCTTGTCTCACTCCAGGGGTTATTTCTCTCCCTGGGCTTGTTTCTCTCTGGGCTCAGCTGCTCAGGGTTCTGGTCTCTGCTGCTGCAAACTATCAGGCGAATGGATCATCTCTCTTTCCAGGGAAAACAGGATCCTGTTTAATGAACTATCTCTCTTCCTCTGTGTTCTCCTTCTCTGTGCATTTACTTCCTGGGACTCCAGCATCAAAACTAAAAACTTTCTTCTCTGCTGTGTTGTTTTCACTGTGAGTCCCTGCCTACCAAGGGGGTGGGAACTCAACATTCTACTGGTATGGCGTAATCAAAGTCCTAATTTAATTTAATCAAGTAAAATTGAAACTTCTGAACTTAATACAATCAAAGGGGAACATATCCAGAGGAACAGACCAGTTTACAAACATAATCTAGTATCTACTTTTGGAATTCATAAACAATGCCAATTTGCTACAGATAGATTAAATCTAATTGCTGAAAGTATTAAAGATTATATTCTTTCTAATCCCTTTACATCACTGCACTAACAGAAAATTATAGTGTTTGTTTGGCACTGTGGGATAGCCAGGTTTCTCCTAGGTTGGGATGACTAGCCCAGGGGCTTAGGCTGTCTCATGTTCTGTTGATGGCATTCTTTCTGGGAAACTCTGGTCTAAGATTACAACAGCTTATTAGCAATAGTTTCAAGTTTAGAACCCAAGTATCTGAGATGTTATTCAACCACACAGATTATAGAAAACTAATTGAGATGATTCGGGTTTCAAAAAATGTTTTCTACTGAGTCAACTGCACTAATTGAATTGGGAAAGTTTTGAGTCCTCAGTTTCTTCATCTGCAAACTACAGGGTTAAAAACTTTGCTAATTCCTTATTAACAAGGGAACTTACTATATGTTATGTGGAGCTGGCACAAATCAAAATGACTATTTTATAATAATACAGATCTGACCAGTACAGGCAGCCAAGCTAGGTAACTCAATCCATCAAGTGGATTTGATTTAGTTTGACTGCCTTTATTCATCAGGTAAATTGAGTGGTTAAGTAATTATGGTTTCTTTGTGAAAAACCAGCAATCTGCAGTCAAACCGTAGATTTTGAATGGATTGATTCTCATTTCACATGGTTCACACAGGTCACAAACATTAAATGCTTATTTATATGTGAAAATGGTATATATATTAATGTTACATATAGAAAAGTCACCAAGTACTGGGAAAATTTGATTCAGTTCTTATCTGGATGAAAAAATTTTAAAGCATACTTTAATTTAGTATTAAAATTTAAAAAGTCAATAAAACATTTTGGGGCTTTACAAAATTTATTTTCAGTAATATGCTTTTAGTTTACTATCATAATTTAGTATTTATTGATTAAACCACTTCTGAACTTGCAGAATACTTAATAATTAAATTCATTACTTTTAATGTGTCTGTATAGGATTTTTGCTCCATGTGAGAAGGGTCCATGTGCCGTTTGTAGATTGGCTACTTATTTCACCCAGGTTTAAAACCTACATATCTCATTTTATGCTCGTTTCTCAAATGCTCTTAATAACTCCTTTACAATTGTTACAAATGGTAAATAGACCAGGTTTAATTAAAATACTTATTTTGCTTCAAAGGATATTCAGATGTCTAACGTTTCTCTTAATGAAATAAAAGGCTTATCACCATCTGATTTTATGATCTTTAATAGTAAAAAAAAAGAATGTAGCATGCTTATTTTCTGTAATGACAAGCATATACCACATGTAACTCTGAACAGTCATTCCATTCTCTTGCCATCTTCTCTGTCTCTCCATTAAGTAATTTAAGTACCTCTCATGGATGGAACAGTGCTGGTGCACTGAGAGTTAACCCAATTAAAACAGTATCACTAAATAATAGAAAAATATTTGCTGCATATGGAGGCAAAATGACATTTGAGAACTCATTTATTAGATTGATGAACTGAAACCTCTAATGCAATGTTCTCCAGATATGCCTGGCTGGTAGCATGGACTTCAATTTCAGACTTAGTTGGCAGATGATGCCACGCCTCATTAAGGCAGACTTAACACTGACTACATCTGGAGTTCAGTGTGAAAGATGTAATGTGCTCGTGAGATTCCTTCTGGATATTCTTTCTGGATATTCAAATGAATGTGGGCATGAAGTGAATGTTTGTAATTTAGGCCTCATGTAGCTGCGGCAAACTATAAGTCTGTGCCAGTGGTGTGTCTACTTTCATCCTTTGTTTATACAGATTTATCTTTGTTAATCCCTCTTATGGGTTGAACAATGTCCCCCAAAGGACATGTTCAAGTCCTAATATATGGTCTTGTGACTGTGATCTTATTTGGGGTCTATGAAGTTGTTTTTAAAATGAGACCAAACCGGATTAGGGTGAGCACTAATCCAATATGAGTGTCCCCTTGTACGAAGGGAAGAGGAGGCACTGACACACATACAGAGAGAGGACGGTCATGCAACAAAGGAGGCAAAGGTTGAGTTACGTCACAAGCCAAGGAAGGTCAGGGGTTGCTAGAGAGGTACAGAACTGATTCTTTCCAACAGGTGTCAGGGGGAGCTTGGCCCTTCTGAACTTGATTTTGGACTTTTAGCTCCAGAACTGTGAGACGATTAATTTCTGTTGTTTAAAGCCACCCAGTCTGTGATATTCTTTTGCGGCACCCCTGGGAAACTAAGTCACTTCCCTATACACACCTTATGCTGGAGTCATATTGACTTTTTTCCTACTGTCTGGTAAGTACCTACTTATTCTAGACTAAGCACAAACATCTCCTTTTCTGTGAGGGCAGCTCCTGCAGTGATGGTGGTGGCAGTTATGGCAGGAGGTCTGAAAAATGCTAGTGCCATCTTGGTGCCATAAATAATTATTTATTGCCCATACTGTTGCTTAGCTTTTCATCTGTTGATTTCATTTCTTTTTTTGGCTTCTTTTAACTTTTTCCATTTCCCTCTGCCCTTATCATCCTAGCACTTCAGCTCAGTCCATCCATTTTTTCCACCTGAAGATTTAGCTATGCCTTCCCCAAGATGCATTTACAGCTTGATCCAGTTTTGCTCCTTCACAGATGATCTCTGCTTTGTTATTTCACTTCCTGGACTGGGCTTCCACTTTGGTTCCTGATGGGAAATACCTGTTCCCTTCAGTTTCTTTCACTGACAAGGTTACCCATGGACAGATATCTAGTGAGGTGACCCCCTATTCCTTGAACTCTTGTCTTAGAAGATTCTCCTGGTATCTCATATTGTGCTCTCTGGTACTGCATACTGGTGGAGGCCAGGGAGCATCAAAGACTTGTTTCATATGCAATTGCCTTTGAAAAGGAAAGTGACTAAAAACTTTTTTCTTGCAGGCTAAAATGGGCCCATTGGTTAGGATTTTTAGTGAAATTAATCCTGTTGCACTGGTTGGATCCAATTAAGTTTGAGAGAAGGAGCATGAGTTGAATGTATAGGGTGCATATGCGGGAGCTCAGGGACCTCTGAGGTGACCAATGGGTGCACTATAGAGAATGGTGTAGTTCATCTTACTTACATATTTTATTTTGAGATGTATAATGTCTGGGAAAGTACCAGGTATCCAGACTATTCGCTAAGAGACACTGAACAAATTTTCTGGGTTTCTATGAAGTTCCTACATGGCATGTAAATCTGAATCACAGCTTGATTATGAGACTGGTGGGATAACTTTCATGGAACTTTGGGTCCTTATATCCTTGAAATAAGCCTCCACTACTGAAGGCAAACCATGAGTTTTTCTGCCTACCTGGAGGAAAGGTGTCTACTTTCTGGAAATTCCTGATTATCTTTTGGCAATAAATTGCTTACCATTGCCTGAAACAGACTTCATCTTGTCAAGCCTGGGAATATTGGGCTGTACCAGTGTTCTGGCCATGGGCTGGGTTCAAGCCCCAATCCTGTTCCCACCTTGCTGCTCTAAAGTAAGACAAATGACAGTTCTCTGAGGTTATCAGTTGGTGTTTTAAGCTTCCACCTCATGTAGCACAAATAAAATATATAGATTTTTAAATAAATGTTGGTTGACTGATCTAGAGTCAATCAGGGGGCTTCTATCCAAGATAAGTGCTCAAACAAAAGTGAGTTTGCCTCTCATAATATATGTATGCTTGTATATGTGTATATTTGTATATACAGAACATATATTATAAATACTATGTACACACACAATACAAAACCAGTATTTGTGCTTAATATACTTCCTGACCTTCCTGTAAAGTTAAATTTAATCTTTCCTTAGAATCCTAAGCAAAGATAGATAAAATTCCTTGTTATTCAAAGCCTGTCTCAGGAGGCTTTTCCACCTATGACATGTATAGGATGATATTACCTTAAATAGAGGCCACCCCTGTCCCTCTAAAGGATTTGTTGTATTTTCTGGTGTCATGGTGCCTTGGCTGAGTACTGTCCAAGCATTACTAATGTAGCTATAGTTGTTCAATGGTTTCATTAGGACTATGGCTTGTGAAGTATGGAAAAAATCCTCTTCTCTTGCGGTAAGGAAATTTGCCCTTAAGGACATTATATCAAATGATTCCTCCACAGCTGCTCTCAGTTTTTACTCTATAATGATTCCATGCCTTCTCTCCATGACACAAAGTTTCTACTCCAGGAAAACAAATAGGCTTGTTTCATGTATCTCAGATAACTGGCCCTTAGCTTGCATTATTTTATTATCACTGGCAGAAATGGTCTAACCCCTTCCTGCCTGTCTTCCCATCTTCCTTAACAGTTTGGCTGAAACTCCCTCCTCATTATATTTCTGTATTAAAGTAATGCAGATTTGCTCACCCCAGCACATCTGGTGTATGTGGGAATGCACTGGTAACTCCAAGCCTTATGATTGCTTCAGTTTCTACCATTTCACCATGACATTGAGGCACATACTGTGCTATCTCAGTAATTTAAGATTTGTGAGTGGTGGCAGTTGTAGGACTGGTGGAACGGTAATAACTTAGCTCAGTGAAGAGGGCTTTGGAATATTGAGGGTTGGGTGCTTTGGGAGCTTCACGAGAATGTACCCTTGTTATTCCCTTTGCTAGTGGCATTAGCAAGTTGGCCTTCTCAAGGGTCTTAGTATGCCATAGGCATCAATATGAACACCAAAGAGAAAGGACAGGAGTGGATGACTTATGAACATGGGTAGTAGGTACTCTCAGTGTGTCTATTACCTGACTTAACAGATCTCCAATTCTCAAGTATGGAGAAGATTTATCCCTACTCTCTGAGGGCAGCAAGTCTTCTGGCCTAACCTTCCTTTGTGGACAGATAGTCTTCCCCATAATAGGAAATCTATGATCTGAGTATGCCGGCTAAATATGCTAAAACAATTTAGAAAAATTCTCTCTTTCCAAGGCTATTATCTTGCTAACAAATAAGTCAAATATATGACCTCTTTTTCCATGGGGGAGTAATACTTAAGGTTCAGGCTTGGAAGTGGGAATCTATTAGAAAACAGGAATTAAAGAGGGAATTGAAATATAGTAGTATAATATTTTTAAAGAATTACATCATTCTCAATCTTGATGTATCACAAACCAATTTGTTTGTTTTTAGTACTTTACTATTTTTTAAAACTTTATTAGTGGTTATCTTTCTTAGTTTGCAAAGGTTGCTGATGCAAAGTACCAGAAATGGGTTGGCTTTTATAATGGGAATTTTATTTAGAGTAAAAGCTTAGAGATTTGAGGCCCTGAAATTTCCAAATCAAGGAACCATCAAAAAGGCTTTCTCACCAAAGTCAGCTGCACATGGTGAAGCAAGATGGTAGGTGGATATCTGCCTAGGTCTCTGCCTTCCCCATCCAGACTCACTGTCTCTTAGAGCCCAGCTTCTGGAATTCAGCTGTGAGCAAGCTTGTATAGGACTTTTCACTTTTTGGCCTCCTCTCTCAGTCTTGTCTGATTTGCTTTCATCCCAAGTTCAGCTGTGAGCTATCAGGCATATGGCAGGGCTCTTCTCCTGGGCCTTTAGCTGTTCTGTGGGCCAGTCTGTCAGGAGCCTCTTTCCATGCTTCTGTGTTCTGCTTGTTCTAGACTCTGGGACCTCTTTCAGCCCTCAGAGTTTCTCTGTTTTCCTGCAGTCCTCTGTCTCACATGGCAGGATTAATAAGGCAGCTCCCTTTTCCTCTGTGTCTCTATTTACATCAGATCCAGCAAGAGGGTTGAGACTCAACTGAGTCATGCTTCACTGAGGCAGTCGAACCAACAAGGTCTCACACCCACGGGAATGGATTGGTTCAGAAACATAATCTTTTTCTTTTTGGGATTCATCAAAGAACTTTAAACTATCACACTCCACCTCCTGCATCCTAAAAAGAAATGTACTTTCCATATGTAAAATGCACCATTACATCATAGTATTTCAAAACCTTTAATCATTTCAGTAGGTATGTTAAGTATAAAATCTCATAAAAATAAGTTATGGCATGCAGTTTATCTAGGAGCAATATTCCCCTTGGGGAGTAGACCTATTAAACTTAGAAAACAAGTTATCTGCTTCCAATATACAAATAATGAACAGTCATAAGATAAGTATTTGTAATACCATAGGGAGTGATTGGAAGGTAAATAGGCATCGTGTTCTCAAACAGTTCTGAAACCATGCAAGGCATGTTCCCTTAGATTTCACAGTCTGAGAGTTAACTGTAGAATGAGTTTTCTTCTACTGAGGGGCTCAAGGGGACCCACCCATTCCACAGGTTTGACTAACAGCCATCTTCTTGGTTCCACTCTCATCAAGCTTCTGGGTGGTGGCTGAACTCTAGAGCTCACCTTCCAAGAATACTGGGGTGATGGCCATACTTTTCCCAATTTCTGGAGTCAGTCTCAACCTCCTTAGTACACTGGTGGTGGCAACATTCTCTTTAATACCTAACATCCAGACCAACCCTCTCAGAACAATGGAGTGATGACCTAACTCTCCCTAATCTTTGGGGAATAGGCCCAACCCCTTCAGAGCAGTGGGGTAGTGATCTAACTCTCCCCAACAAATAGGGAATGTACAATGTACTCCATCATCTCTGAAGCCTGGGGTGACTGACTCTCCCTATACAAAGGGCTGGAAGATTCACCCTCTTCAAGTGCCAGGACAAACTCACCATTACACATGTCTTAGTTCAGGACAGAACCTGCATATAGCTTGTTGATTTTGCATGCAGTTCACAGGAGTCCAAGCCATCAGACAGTAAGATTTTCCATAAGTCCTTCATGGATAACTTCATTTCCAATCCCAATGGGCACTGAAAATTTTGCATGTAAATTTATGCATATAAGACCATCATTGGAATCACTTAATAAATATTTACTTAGCACCAATTATATGCCAGGCACTATTCTAAGCACTTGGAACCTATCAATGAACTGAAGGAAATATCCATGTACTTATGGATCCGAAATTCCAGCACAGGGGAGAATGAAAATAAATAAAAACATAATAAATGTGAAAACTACGTACTATGTTAAAAGGTGTTAATTGCTATAGAAAAAAAAAGGAGAAGATAAATGGGATCATGAATGTGAAGTGGTCAGGAAGATCTCATTGAAAAAGTGGTATGTGAGCAAAAACTTCAAGGCAGTATGGGAAATAGCCATGGACTATGGACTATGAGGATGAGTGTTGACTGAGAGGATAGCCAGTACAAAGGTGTTGGGGTGGGAGACAGCCAGATGTGTTCCAGGAATAAGTGGGCAGTGAGACTGGAGGAATGTAAGCAAGCAGAATGACAGAGAATATTTAAAATGATTTGCAAGTCCATAAATAAATAAATGCTTAAATATCAAACAAATTTTAAGTTGATAAAATAAACTAAAAATTTAATTTAATGAAAACTTGTTTTTAGAAAATTAAAACATTTTATTAGCTCATTTTTAATTTAATGCTGTCTGTTTATAAAACTACTTTACATCTTAAAAAGTCTGAATTAAAGTTTTCTCAGTCTTTCTGTATGTGCATTATAATATATACATACTATTCATATATATCTACATGTACGTGATCTTGCATATATGTGTAAGTTCTCTTGATTCATGTGAAATGTGGATTAGCCCATTCAGAACATGCAGCTTGTCTAAAGATTATTAGTTTCTTACACAGTGGCTGAGGTTATCTAATTAATTTATTTGAATGTAGGCAGCTAAACAATAAAGTTCACTTCAGGGATTAAATTACCTAGTGTGCTGTCTGCAATGACTAGATCAACTTTATAATTACAAAATTAGTTGCTTCATTTTGAGCTCTGTGAACACAGTGTCAGGATCACACATAGCAGAGTGAATTCTCTTCTTAAGAAAAAAAATTATAAAGCTGGAAGGACCCTTCATATTATTTAAACTTCTTCATTTTACAATTTAAGAACTGAGACTCACAGATATAATTCAATCAATGCAATTAATTCCAACTCAAAACACTTCTTAGAACCTGAACTATTTTAATTAGTTGTCCAATCAATGTGGTAGAAGAGAAGATGCAAGAAAAGATTGCATCTGGGTGTCAGATCAGCTGGCTTAGGTCATTTTAATGCTTTGATATTTATGTTCAAGAAAATAGAGAGCCATTGCAAACACTGAACAGAGGAGCTACATGATGAGACCATATTTTAAAAGGACCACTTTGGCTGCTGCATGAATAGACTAAGGTGGTTAAGGGAAAAGCAGGAAGATAAGTTAGATGGCTGTTACAGAAACCAAGGGAGAGAGATGATAGCTCAGTCAAGGGTGATAGCAGTGGAGGTAGTGAGAAGTGGCAATATTTTGGACATATTTTGAAGGTGGAACCAACATCATTTTTTAGAAGATTGTATAGAGTATGAGAGAATAAAAGGAGTCAAGGGTGACAATAAGATTTTTGGCCTGAAAACAAAGGGGATGAAAATCAGGGTCTATTGAGACTGGGAAGTCTGTGGATAAACAGATTTTTTTTGGTGGAGATTAAGAGTTCAGTTCTGGACATGTTGAGTTTGTGATATCTGTAAGACATCTAAGTAGAAATGCCAGTAACCAACTGTGTATACAACTCTGGACTATGGAAGAAATTTCTAGGATAAAGATGAAAATTTGAGACATGTTGGCACAAAGATGGAATTGAAAAGTGTGAGACTAAATGGGATCACTTAGGACCAAGCGTAGGTTAAGTAAAAGAAAAGCTCTTCAGAGACTGAGAACTGGGACCTCCACCTTTAGAAACTCAGGGATAAGTGAAGGAACTAGCAAAGGAGATTGGAAATGAATCATCAATGAAGTAGGAGAAATAACAAGAGAAGATGTTGTCTTGGAATCAAAGAAAGATGTAGAACTTACATTAACTTATTATGGCTAAATGGTCAAGGTCAAGCTATACCTACCAGACCTTAAGCTATATGAGTATAAGGATCAATTATTTTGCAACTGTTTTATCCACATAGTAGGTGTGTAATAAATATTCGATGACACAATATTTATTGTTAGAATTAGTAAATTAACGAATCATATCTATTCCCTTATAGTTTTCACCACCGTGTGCTTTGTTGTTCTGGGTATTGTAGTTTTATTTCCCCTCTACCCACTTTAAAGGGTGTAAATTCTTTGAGGACAGATATTGTACCTTCTTCTCCTATCTATTCCTCACAGTGTCTAACATATACCAGGCACACAGAAGACCTGCAATAAATTCTTGTTAATTTCCTTCTATCATGTAAATGTATGCTTGCTGATACATTACTTCACAATTTATTCTAATCTTTTTTATTTTTACAAATGCACATAAAAGACTTTATTCATAATTTGGAAAGGAGGCTTAAAACATTAATTATATTTCTAAAACTTCCGAAATGTATCACTCTAGAATATTGCTTATTTTTTTCTAGATTTAATTTTTTTCTATTCTTGTTTTCAAACATAGCTTTCTTTGTCTCTTTTCTTTAAGAGTATTTTTGTGTGTCCTACCTCCTTTAATAGATTATGAAACTATTAAGGGCAAAAACTATATCTTTTATGCCTTTTATTTAGTGCCTCAGTGGCATAGAGTTCAGTAGCTCTCTTTGTCTATCCTTTTCATCCTCCACACACACACATACTTAGGATTCTCAAGAGTCATTCAACAATGAATTAACATCCTGATTCCCATACTCACTTCAAAAGAGATTTCCACTCTCTTTTCTTAACCCTTAGATATCTCAATCTCTGTAATCCTCCCTTGTGATTTTAGTAACAATTCAACACTTTATTTACTTAAAGAGGGGAAGATCCAAGATGACATCTTCAAGGCCTTGTTGATAAATAAATATTCTGAGAAGTAGTTTTCCCATTTAGAGCAGTATTGACTTTGTAATGTAACAGCAACGCTATGACTTCAGTCTTGTTTTTAAGCCTATTATTTCAGCACTGTCATTCAGAGTCAAGTGAGAAAGAGACAGGAGAATAGGCAGCAAGCTTGGAACACAACAACAACTAACAAAACATCCTTTCACAAAAGGCAGTTTGAGAAAATAAAAAGAAGTGGTTGAGGGTAGCAAGTAAATATTTTTCTTTTTAAAGTGTGTTAGTTGTTTCATTAATCAGAAATATTTTGAGGTTTTTATAACTATAATAATAAATGACAAATTAATGACTGTTACCTCAAATCCTGGCAAAACAAGAGAAATATCATTGATTGTGGCAGTATAGCTAATTGAGCCAGTCTTCAGAACAGAAATCCAATACAGAAATGTCTTTCAATTTGCTACATGAAACATTTTCCAAATCCATGGCAACAAGGTTTCGCATATTTGCCAAAATTCTCATGTTAAACTTTAATTTAGTTCATTGTTGGCAGAGAGATAATTAACTTCTTCCAAAAGCAGTTATAAAAGTTTCTTGGTGTTTTTCTTACAAGTCTTCCCTTCAAACCACCAAGGAAACTAGGGTATATCTGATCATTGGAATAGATTATTAAGCGTGATACGTAAGTGGAAATATTTTCAATAAGAACTTACAGGAGATTGCAATAAAATATGCACAGAAGAAGGAGATAGATGAAAAAGATAGAAAAAAAGCTAAAGAAACAGAGCCTCAGTGACTTTATGGAACAATATCAGGAAGTAGAATATACCTGTAGTTCAAGGCTCAGAGGGAGAGGAGATAGCACTAGAAAGGGGCAGGAAATATTTAAAGAAATAATAGCCAAAGTTTTCTCAAATTTGGCAAGAATATTTAACCCATAGATACAAGAAATTCAGCAAACCCCAAGCAGAATACATTCAAAGAAAATCACACTGATGTTCACCATAGTCCAGCCGCTAAAAACCAAAGATAAAAGGAAAAATCATACAAGCAGCCAGAAAAAAAGTCTTTACATACAAGGGAACAATGATAAGAACACCTTTAAAGTACTGAAGAAAAAGAAAAAGAATAAACCTTGCCAACTTGTATTCAAATTTCACTGAAAACGTCTTTCAAATATGAAGATGAAATCAAGACATATTCAGGTAAAGGAAAGCTGGCAAAATTTGTTGCCAGCAGATCTGTACTGCAAGACCTGCTAAAGGAAGTTCCTCAGGCTGAAGGAAAATGACCCCAAATGGAAATTCAGATCTAGAGGAAGGAATAAAGAATTCAGTAAATGGTAGCTGTATGGATAAATACATAAATATAAAAGACTAACTTGTATTTTTCTTATAATTTTTTAAATGGACAACAGACTGCTTAAAGCCAAAACAAAAATATTTTCTTTTGGCATTTAATATGTACATAGAAATAAAATTTATGACATCAGTAGCACAAAGGGTGGTAGTAAATGGAATTATACTGTTGAAAGTTTCTTACATTTCATGTGAAGTGGTACAACGGTGATGATTCTGTGATAAGTAAAGGAGGCATATTGTAATATCATATAATAAGTAATGCAAAGAGGTCTAGCTAAAAAGCTAAGAGAGAAAATAAAATGGACAATTTTTTTTTAAAGCAGGCTTGTTGTCACTTTTGACTTTGCTCTTTCTCTTACACCTCATATTCATTTAGAGATTCCTACTGACTCTACCTTCAACCTACAACTGGAGTCTGACTAGTTTTTCACCAACTCTACTGCTATCAGCCTGGTTTGAGACACTATCTCCTCTCAGCAATTGTCATGGAATGGGTTTCTCAGAATCTATCCTGGCTCCCAGTGAGTCCATTCTTAAAACAGTGGCCAGACTGATTCCCTTAAGTACCAACATCCTTACAATGGACTTACAAGGTCTACCAGTTCTTGGACCCAGGGTTGTTTATAGGCTAACTCCTCATCTCCTTCAAGTTTTTGCTCATATGTCAAATGTCAACTGCTTAACAAGACTTACCATAATCAACTTATTAAAAAATTACAATATATTCCCAAATAGCCTGATTCCCATAACCTTCTATTTCTTTTTTTCCCCTGCCATTTCATATTTTCTGTCATACTGTAGTAGTTTGATATTAATGATGAATTCCAAAAAGAAATGTTGCATTATGTTTGTAAACTGGTTTTTTCCTCTGGACATATGAGATTATATTGATTACTTGATTACTTAATCAAGTAAACCTCTTGTGCCAGTAGGGTGTTGAGTCCCCACCCTTTAGTGGGCATAGATAAAAGGCATGGCATAGAACAGAGTTGAGGGTTTTGATGTTGGGGTTTTGATGTTGGAGTTTGATGCTGAAGCCTTAAGCTAGAGCCCTGGGAAGTAAGCTCACAAAGGAAACAGAAGGCAGCCCCAGGAAGAGAGGACCCTGAGCCCAGGAAGAAGCAAGCCCTGGGAAGAAAGGAACCTTGAACACAGAGAATAGCAAGATCCTGGAAGGGAGGATCCTAGGAAGTCTGAACCGTGGCAGATGTCGGCAGCCATCTTGCTCCAATATGTGAAAATAGACTTTGTGGCAGAAGTAACTTATGCTTTATGGCCTGGTATCTGTAAGCTCCTACCCCAAATAAATACCCTTTATAAAAACTAACCAATTTCTGGTATTTTGCATCAGCACCCTTTTGGCTGACTAATACACATACCATATAATTTGTTTTACTTATTGAATGTATTATTTATTTTCATAATAGAAAGTTCCATAAGATCATGAATGGTTGTCTCTGTTTGCTTGTTTTTAAATTGAGGTTCATCAAACACCAAGGACAGATGCTCAAAATATAACTGTTGAGCAAATGAATAAGTGAATGAGGAAGTAGGCCAGCTGTCATTTTCATGACAGCATTCTCACTGCTTGGCACAATTTCTTAAATAAAAATTTCTGAAGTGTATGCTCTCAATGCTATGAGGTGCCCAATATATAGCACCACTTTCTCTATTTAGTTTCAAATGTGAGAGTTTCAAAAAGAGAAGATAGAGAACTCAACTCTCTCCTGGTAAGATTGGTTACAGAAAAAGGCTTTTATCTGCCAACAGTTCTGTTTACCGTGTACCCCACAAATAGACATCCTGCCTGTCTCAGGCAGTGCTGCGCTTCCCATGTGTGGTCCTAATGCCTGGAGACTTCCAGAATGGAGAAACAGAGCAGAACAGATGCTCTTTATGCTTTGCTTCCAAAGAGAAAGGAAAAGATGCTGTCCCAAGCATTCCTCGTTTATTCTTTTCAAAACTAACATTTGCAAAATAATTTCTCCTTCCTTAGGGAAGACTCAGAAGGTTTTAAGAAGAAATAGGGTGTTGCACTAGTGGGTATCTTTTTGCAAGGAAGGACTAATACAGTTGTAGGGCTGCATATTAGTGAGGAAAGGCTAGGCAATTCTGCAATAATAACAATCCCCAAATCTCAGTGACTTAACCCAGCAAATGATAATTTCTCATTCATATGGAACAGCTAATGCAGGTCAGTGGAGGTTATTGATCTGTGTCTCCTTACTTGGGTTCCTACCACCCATGTGAGATGAAAGAGAGAACCAGGGTATTTTGGAAGAGTCCTACCACAGGCTGAATTCCACAGGGACTGTGAGAGGAGGAAATTTCTAGGTACAAGGTGATCCAACAGAGGCTCATGGAACATGACACTGAATTTTGCCGTCCTCAAGACTTAGTTACATTACAATTAATACTCCATTAATTATTTTTTGTGTAAATAGAGAATAGGAAACCCTAGTTAACTCAACTGAAGGGTAATGATAATAAAATAATAATAATACCCACATTGTTCTTAGTTGGAAGTGAACTTACCTAGTATTTTGGATAATGTGAAGTACTTTTGGAAGGTACATGGATTCCTTGATGCCACTTGCTACATAGATTCACTGATATGAGTTCATGTAACTCTCAATAATACCTTGCCTATAGGAGAAAAGCAGTTTAGAGTATGAGAAAACATGATTTAATCTGTGCAGAATTCTTTTTGTAGTGCTTTTCTGTCATCATCTTTTTATTACCGCTCTGTGAAAATAGCAATAACAATACATTTCATTTTGGGCTCTAGTCAGATTGATTCAGTTTGAATTCTTTCTTCAAAACTTACTGATATTATATAACCTCTCTGTGCCTCTGTTTTCTATTCTATATAATGGGTTTGATAATAGCAGTTACCTCCAAGGATTGTTGAAGGATTCAGTGAAAATATGTAATGCACTTAGAACAGAACTTGCTAATGAAATTTCTCTTCCTACTCTTCTACCTTTTCTCTACCTCCTCTTTCTCATTCTCCTGTTCTTCATCACCTCATCCATTATAACGCTGATTACAAGATAAAATATATCCCAAAAATGTTCTCTGTTAACCCTAAAACTCTTATTAAGAAATGCATTGTAAAACCCAGAAAAGTTAGCTGACTTTTCCAAGATCAAGGTAATCTCAAAGTGACATTAGAACTCAACACTCCACTCTATTACCCTATTTATCCATTCACGGTATCTCAAATCTTTTCATATGATTGCTCTTAATGTAAGCTTTTGTGTCTTTCTGTTCTATTTGGTGCTGGAATATTTTTGTCTAATGTCATTTTCCTATGTTCATTCTGTGTTCATATCCACCCCTAGCATTGTTACCATGCTCTACCTCTCAACAAACAGGGCTAGTTCTGATAACTCCAACCTCATTTCCGAGGGAAGTTTATCTTCTTTTCCCAAAGCTACTGTAGACTGCATACAGCTGAGAGAAGTGGTACAGATCCCCCAGAAGAGCTGGCTTTATTTTTCAGAGGCTTGCCTCAACTCTGAGCTATCTAGCCTTCATGCCTGGGGATGCTAATCAAAAGATATAAAACCTTTGCAGTAGAATCTGAGTCTCTTTGGTTCATCTGACTCTCAAGAAAAGAGTCTTGGGGAAACGGACTTTGGCCCAGTGGTTAGGGCGTCCGTCTACCATATGGGAGGTCCGCAGTTCAAGCCGTGGGCCTCCTTGACCCGTGTGGAGCTGGCCATGCGCAGTGCTGATGCGCGCAAGGAGTGCCGTGCCACGCAAGGGTGTCCCCCGCGTGGGGGAGTCCCACGCGCAAGGAGTGCGCCCGTGAGGAAAGCCGCCCAGCGTGAAAAGAAAGAGCAGCCTGCCCAGGAATGGTGCCGCCCACACTTCCTGTGCCGCTGACGACAACAGAAGCGGACAAAGAAACAAGACGCAGCAAATAGACACCAAGAACAGACAACCAGGGTAGGGGGGGATATTAAATAAATAAATAAATCTTTAAAAAAAAAAAAAAGAAAGAAAAAAAAGAAAAAAGTCTTGTGTGTTTATCACCTGGAGTCAGCTGACTCTTCAGCAACGTGACAACATTCCCAAATCTAATGCTGCATTACCATATCTTAGCTTTAGTTTTTGAGCAAGAGCTTACAAACATCTGGACCAAACCTTCCAAAAATGTGTAACTGACTCGATGGCTAGTGCCACAGTACTTTAGGGCATCTTGTTATTAAGTACTTACAACCCCAAAGAGAAAAATGATATTTATTTCCATTCCATCCAAAATACCCAGGCTTATAAGGATGGGTAAAATCATTATTTTTCTAAGGGAAAAGGATAAAATTTGTGGGTGGTTCTGTAATTTCAAGATGTGGTTCAGAGGTGCTCAGGAGATGAATTGTAAATAAAAGAGCAGAAAAGAATTTCGTGAGTGTCATTTTAAAAGGCTTCATGCTAAAAAGAGCCAAATTCATCCTTTGATATTTTCAAGCTTGCTGAGTAAATAACTCATAAATTTCCCATAATGATTATGTGCATGTTACTGGTGTGCCTCAGAGTCTGACCTATTTTGCAGGTTTGCATTGAGTCTGAGAAAGCTGTGCCACAGTGCCAGCAGCCAAGCTCCATACCGACCCTACACATGAAATGGCTGGGATAGTGTCTGTTTTAGGAGACCAAACTGATATTCCATGTGACATCTTCTTAAATGGTATTATTTCCTTTGTTGTTCTTTCCTTTGAATTTGTTTTATATTTTTCGTTTTACTCTAGCCAAGTGAAGGAAAAGACAATGTATATCATGTAATAGTCTTGAAATTTCTCATCTCATAAAAGATCTTTGACATGGGGTACAGAAAATGTCACCATAAAATGTTTTTAAACTCAAGGACTTGAAGTATAAGGCAGTAGAATAGAAGCTTTTACAAGTTTCAGTGTTGTCATGGAATTTCTATAGTCATGCATTCTTTTCTATCTACTGAATACGTATCTTCAGTTTGACTATGCAGTGCAAGCTATAAGCAATTAATGGGCATTAAGAGATGGGGGTGGTGGGGTTCTACTAAACAACCACCATAATAATGCCAGCCTCCATTATTCAGAGTGTATCTGGTTTTATCTTGTGGTGGGAAATTTTATATATTCAAAGTAACTGCACAATTTTAATTATGACATTTCCTCAAAGTAGTATTTAAGTGAAGTTCATTAAATGCTTTCTCATAGGGAAATGTGATGAATATGGTTACAGTCCTCAGTCCTACATTCTACATAGATAATAAAACACTGATATTAAACTGTAACAAAGACAATAATAAAACTAAAACCACCACTTAATGGTCACATCAGCAAGCCCATGGAAAACAATAATTTCACAGTTGGAAGGTCAGATTAATTTCAAATGCTTCAGTGCAAAGGAGAAGTCAGAAAATGATAGACCATAATATGTTTTGAGAGGATGCTTGTTTTATTTTCAATTCTGCAGACACAGTGTCCTGTTTTTATACTAGCCAAGCTGCCAATGCCAGTTTTGGAAAAACATGAACTGCTTTAGTCCTCTACTGGCTGTTTGACAGCACGAGAGCAAGCCTACATTTCCTTAGTTTATTTTTGGTGTCTCTTGTTTTACTTTAAATTTTTGGTCATCCTACTTAAAATACATATATTTTCTTTATTTGAAACTATAATGAAAATCATTATCCATTTTTTGTCATATCTTATCATGTCATATACCATACCATAATCTTTTGTATTTTGTTTTTTGACAACTGCCATCAAAGGGGCCTTCAGTTATGAATATGGAGCTTGAACTCAGTTCATCTAGTCTCTCTAGCTCTCATTTATATAGTCTTTGAGCTGCCTCTGAGAAACCTATGTTATTTTCAGGCTCAAACCCTCTGTGGATTTAAATTCTACATTTCTCTCCTATTTGACCTCTTGACCTTGAATCCTGAAGTCCTACTTCAGATAGCTGCCTCCATATTCTTTTGTTTCTGCTCTCTCATCATTACTGTGCTTCCTGCCCTTCTCTATCTTATTTTGAAATTGTATTTGTGGCCAAAGTCTCCAAATTGACTTCAGCCTGGGGAGCACTTTTAGAATTTAATAATAAGTAGTTTTGCATGGCATTAACAGTGAATCCTCCTTTTCTAGTGATGATTACTACTTTTCTAGTGACTTCTGAGGTTCATTTTAAAAATTATTATTCCTATTTTACAGATGATAAAAATAAAGTAGAAAGGTTGAATAACTTATTAAAAATCAGACAGTTTGTAAGGGGACAAAACTAAACTCCATGGTGTCTGTTTATAGATTCTCTATTTTTCACAAATCCAACAGCATGTAAGAGATGAAGTAAATACTGGTATTTTAAGTATAAAGCATATAAGCTGCAAGATGTTCCCTTTTCTCTTTTTTCCATCCTGCACTTCACAAATGTTCTTTCCCAACAAGTTGTAGATGCTAGATACTTTCCTGAATGCACATAGGTCCAGCTACTGACCTCATAACTTGTAATATATTATTTCTAAGGAAATTCGCCACTGCACCTAATCTAATGACTCCTAAGTCTTTGGCTTAAACCTGTGCCAACTATGGGTACACATTAGAGTCATTTGGGAAGTTCAGAAAATATAGATTCCTGGCTCTTGCTCCAGACCAATTCATTCAGAAGCTTTGGATCTTTAGGGTATTCTTTTCCAAACTTTATGTCAAATTCAAAAAATAAATTAACAGACAAAAGGTAGCTCAAAAAGTTATGGAAGCATTACTTCAATAATGTTCTGTCCAGGCACTTTTATCTCATCTAATTCTAAAAACAAACTCAATTTTTCCTCCAATGTTCAGAAAGATACACAGATGAGCACAGATTGGTTAAATAACATGTCCAAGGCCTCTTCAGAAGAAGAAGAAATGTTTAATTATATTCATATCTCATAAAAATAACTCCCATGTTCTTTTTTTAACCTTTAGGATTGATGTAGTATCTTCTTTGCTTTTGCTACAAAAATATTACATTATAACTTTAGTCTATAAGTTAAATTAGTTATATTTTCCCATGTATCACATATTCCTAACACCTCGTAGAAGAGAATTTCTGTATTTATATTATTAACCACAACCCTCATCTACCACCAAAATCACTGTTACACATTCTCTATATTGTACTCCAGCTGCCTCCAAAATTAACCTCCCTAGACTACCCGTTTCAGTCATAACCACATCCATAAATCAACATTATGTTACACTCATTATGATATGCTGCCATCAACTCCATCCATTACCACATATTTACAATTGACCTTACTGAACATTCTACATACATCCAGCATCATCTCAACTCACATTCAGACTCCCACCAATCTACACTCCATAGTCCAACTCCATAAGTTTACTCACCATATTTAGTTCATATCAGTGAGTTCATACAATATTCACCCTTTTGAGTCTGGCTTATTTCACTCAACATAATATCCCGAAGGTTCCTCCATGTTATCATATACATCCTGCTTTCATTTCTTCTTACAGCTGGGTAGTATTCCGTTGTATGTAAATGCCACATTTTGTTTATCCATTTGTGGCCATTCGATATTATTTACGAATTCCAAAAAAAGATATTGGATTATGTGTGTAAACTGGTCTTTTCCCCTGGGTATGATACCATTCGATTGTATTAGAATCAGTGGAGATATCTTTGATTAAATTATATTAAGATTAGGGCTTTGATTCAACCACATCAGTAAGGTGTAACTCAGGTTAAGTCCCTGCCTATCATTAGGGTGTGGGGGGTTGAATCTCCACCTTCTTGGTGGGCTGATAAGACCGACTTGCACACAGAAGTAAAAAGGAGACATAGATACACAGAAGATACAGAGGAAGAGAGACAGTTCCATAGACATGGCAGAGGCCCTGGGAAGAGAGATGAGTCTTTTGCCAAATAGTTTACAGCTGATCTTATGAAGAGACCAGAGCAGCTGAGCCCGGAAAAAAATGAACACCAGAGGAAGAGAGATGAGGCCTATGCCAGCCTGTAGCTGAGATTAGAAGCAGCTGGGACCATGGAGTCTTAAGAGAAAGAGGAAGGCTGAACCCTTGCAGACATCACCTGCCATCATGCTTCAACTTGTCACAACAGACCTTGGGTGAGAAAGTACATCTTATGGTAAATCTTTAGGGCCTTTTAATTGTAAGTTTCTTCTCCAAATAAATACCCTTTATAAAAGCCAACAGATTTCTGGTACTTTGCATCAACATTCCCTTGGCTGACTAATACACCATTCATTGGTGGATGACATTTGGGTTGTTTCCATCTTTTATTTTATTTATTTATCTATTTTTGTGTTTTCATCTTTAAGCAATTGTGAATAATCTTTGGCATATTTTGAAAGCTTCCCTGGTGACACTGATACAAAGTAAGAGTGGCAGTCACTGCTTTGGAGTGCTCAATTATCAATTCAGATAGTATCCATGTATCAATGTCCTGCCCTCTACAAACCCATAAGGGAATTTCCTATTCTCTTCATCTACTACGGCTGAATCTCTCCCGACACCATTATATTCAGAATACTTTCACATTCACACCCTTTGGAATGTAGAACTGTCATTCTCAAAAGACCAATATTACAAGCCATTTCTCTAATTTACCACTTGCCCCTTACAAATATGTCTTCATTTGTGAGTCCTAAGCACACCTCAGGAGGCCCCACTGGACCTGAAACTTCACCACCTGAAATCTCTGGGGGCCTGGTCCTAAGTTTCATCAGAGGAAAGAGTTTTAATTTCCCCCTGGTTGAACCTCCTTCCACAGCCTCTTAAACATCCACATTGAAGGTGTTTAAGTCCCACTTCCCTTCTTTTTTAATGTTTCTGAAAGGTCTGGCGTCCAACTCTGAAATGCATCTTTCACAGGTGATCCTGTTTGTTGTTTATCCCATCCTTTCTCCTAATTTATTGACCATTCACCATTCAATGTTTTGGAGGAATCTTCTGTGTGCTAGTCTCTAGGTATGCCATGATGATCCAAACAGACATGGTCTTTTTCTCCTAAGAGACAACATTTTCTAATCTATGTAAAAGATGCTATCTTTAAGGAAAGCAACATTCAATTTATGTCCCGGTTTTAGTTTGTCAAACCTGGCTTTGCTGCTCATTTTTTCTTTTTCCAGATTTTTCCTATATAAAAATATGAAAAATATGCAGTGATTGACAGATCCCAAAGAAATGGTTATGGTGGTAGGAATAATCTTCACTGAAGCTACCAGCTGGTTCCCCAGCACAGAAAATTATGTTTTCTTAAAAAAATAATTTTGGAAAACTGTCAACTGAACAATTAGAAATAATAAAAAGCTCAAGACTGTGTAGTGTAATGAGCATAAATCCACAGAATTAATGGATAGTATATCTCAATGGAAGCACTATTAGTAATTTAGATGGGTCTATTTATCCCTCAGTGAGCAGGACTATCTTGTGTTACAGGTTGATTAGTAATCCTGGCCTTGCCCAATAAATGTCAACGGTGTTTTCTAGTCATTGTGAAAACGAAAACTTCCTCTCATGATTCCAAATATCCCAAGGGGGAAAAAGCATCTGTGAATGAGTGTCACGCAATCTATTAAATTTTTTATTATAGAGAGTGGCCACCCAGCAGAGGAGGTTTGTTACATTGAACTAGGTAATATAATAGTATTTAAAAGAAATTATTAAGCAAAGCTAAATACAGTCTCATGACCTCTCTATATAAACCTATGTGCATGCTCTATATGGCCAATATATGTTATATGCTAATTTTCATATTTAATTTTGTCTTTACAATATATTTTTTGATTGTATAGTATACTTATCGCAGGGATGTATTTTGAAGTTGAATTTGGTTGTACTGTGTGTGTGTGTTTCCCTCTTTTGTTTCTCTCCCAGTTGTACTCTGAGGTCCATTTTCTCTTCTTTAAATCAAATAAAAATAGAAGCGAAGAATCAAAGGATCCACAGACTTAAATACTTATAGGTATGCCTGCAAGTTCTTTTTCCCCTTTACTGAAGTTATATAAGGTCTGGGCCTAGGGGTGGGGTAGGGGCATCGTTAATGGTGACTGCCATGGGAGAGCAAGAATTGGGTGAGGAGTGATAGAGCCAAATTAAGTTTTCACCCCAAGAATGCAAGATGGATTTAACATTCAAAAATCAATCAGTGTCGGGAAGCAGACTTGGCCCAATGGATAGGGTGTCCTCCTACCACATGGGAAGTCCACGGTTCAAACCCATGTGGAGCTGACCCATGTGCAGTGCTGATGCGCAAGGATTTCCATGCCATGCGGGAGTGTCCCCCGCGTAAGGGAGCCCCATGCACAAGGAGTGTGCCCTGTAAGGAGAGACGCCCAGTGCAAAAGAAAGTGCAGCCTGCCCAAGAATGACGCCACACACACGGAGAGCTGACACAACAAGATGACGCAACAAAAAGAAACACAGATTCCTGGTGCCGCTGATAAGGATAGAAGTGGTCACAGAAGAACACACAGTGAATGGACACAGAGAGCAGACAACTGGGGGTTGGGGGAAGGGGAGAGAAATAAATAATTAAATCTTTAAAAAAAATCAGTCAGTGTAATTCACCTAATTTTCAAATGAAAAAATCAAAACCATTTATCATCTCAACAGATGCAGAAAAAGTATTTAACAAAATTCACCATCCATTCATGATAAAAAACACTCAATGATCTAGGCATGTAGCAGTTTGATATGGTTCCAGAAATAGATACTGGATTATGTGTGTAAACTGGTCTGTACCTGGGCATGATTAAATTATGATTAGGCTTTGATAGGGCTATGTCAGTAAACAGCCCTTGGTGGGTGGGGACTTACAGATAAAAGATATGGCAAAAGACGAGAGTTGGAGTTTTGATGTTGAGGTTTTATTGCTGGAGTTTTTCATGCTGGAGTCTTGAGCTAGAGCCCCAGGAAGTAAACACACAGAGGAGCTTGGTTGTGAGGAAAGAGAAGCAAGCCCTGGGAAGAGAGGAACCCAGGAAGACTGAAACCTGGCAGCCATGGGCAGCCATCTTGCTTCAACACATGGCAAAGGACTTTGGTGAGGGAAGTAAATTATGCTTTATGGCCTGGTAACTGTAAGCTTCTACCACAAATAAATACCCTTTATAAAAACCAAACAATTTCTGGTATCTTGCATCAGCATGCCTTTGGCTGATTAATACAAGGCACAAAAGGAAAACTTTTCAACCTAATAATAGATGTCTTGAAACACTTAGCATCATACTTAGTGGTGAAAGACTATATACTTTCCACCTAGTTTGTAAGGATAATGTGCTCACTTATTCTACTCAACATTTTAATCAGGATTGCCAATTCAATCAGGAAAGAATAAAAAATCATATGGATTTTAAAGGTTGAAGAAAATCTGTTTTCATTCATAGAACATACCATCTATGGAACTCCCAGACCTGAGGAGCAGTAACCCTATCCTTTCCAAGCACTTGAGTGACAATGCTTTCCCTAAAAACTGGGATGAAGCTCTACTCTCCTCATACATTGAGATGAGGTTCATGTTCTGTGCAATCCTTGGGGCACAGACTCCACTCTGGTGAAGCATGGGGTGGTAGCCAGACTCTCTGCAATCCCTATGGCACAGGCTCCACATCTGAAAACAATGGGGTGACTCTTCCTGAACAATGAGGTAGAAGGCCTGCCTTTTCCAAGTGCTTGGGCAGACTCTTCCATTCCACACATGAGTGGACCTGCTTTCTTGGCCCAAGAAGATGTCTTTAGTCCAGACTTCAGCTTCCATGGTCCTGCCCTTGAAATGATTTTGCCTTCACTCTGTTCCCTTTCTGTCCCTTTTAGACCAGGCTGGTAGTGGTTCAGTTAATACAGGTCTCTCTCTCTCTCTCACATGCACGTGCACGTGTGCGTGCACACACACACACACACACAATTGTTGATTTGCATGTAGTATACAGTGGTCTAAACCCTAAACAGTATTAAGTTTGAAAAATATTTCCTGGATAACTGCACCTCTAATCCTGACTTAAACTGAAATGACTGACTGGACCCATGTGCTGTTAAACCCTAACATAGAGCACTGTTCTTTGGGTACTCACTTTCCAGAAACTCAGAATTTTCCAAACCATCAATTTTGGGATTCTTTGTGCCCAGGATTTCACTTATCCTCTCACATTTTGCTATAAGCTGGAAGGAGAAACCAGGTTGCACTTTCCACATTTAGCTTGGAAAACTCAGCTAAATATCCAAGTTTATTACTCTCAAATTCTGCCTTCCATCCTATATCAGAACTCAGTTTGGTCAAATTCTCTGCTACTTTAAAACAGGGATCACCTTTCCTCTAGTTTCCAATAATACATTCATCATTTTCATCTAAAACCTAATTTGAAGTACCTTTATAATCCATATTTCTCCCACTAGTGTCTTCAAGGCAATCTAGGTTTTTTGATCAAGCACTTCACAAATCTTTCAATCTTTACCATCCAATTTCAAAACAGTTTACACATTTTTGGTATTTGCAATAGCAGCACCCCATTCCTTGTACCAAAACCGGTTTTAGTTTCCTAGGCTGCTCAAAGCAAATACCATGAAATGGGTGGCTTAAACAATTGTAATATATTTGCTAAAGGTTTGGAGGCTAGGAAAATGTGCAAATCAAGGCATCATCAAGTCAAAGCTTCCTCCCCCAAAACTGATATTCTGGGGGCTGGCTGCTGTTGATCCTGGCTCCTCTGTTACATGTCAAGGCACCTGGTAGCATCTCCTGATCTCTTCTTTCTCTTCCTAGTTATTGTTTCCTGTGCTTTTCCCCTTTCTGTTTGAATTTCATTCTTTTATAAAGGATTCCAGTAATAGGATTAAGACCCATCCTGATGGAGGTGGGTCACATCTACCTGAAGATTGATAGGTCCTACTTACAATGGTTCACAATCACAGGAATGGATTACATTTAAGAACATATTTTTTTCTGGAGTAATACAGCTTTGTATCACCACATATTAGCTTTCTGAGGAACTATTTGCCACAGCAACTGCTCAATTTTACATTCTCAACAACAATGAATGTGTGTTCATATTTCTCCACATCCTCTACAACACTTGTAATTTTCTTTTTTTCCTTTAATTATAGCAATTCTAGTGTATGTGAAATGGCATTTAATTGTGGTTTTGATTTGTGTTTCCCTAATAGCTAATGATATTGATCATTTACAAATTGCTTTTTAGCTATTTGTATACCTTCCTTGAAGAAGAAGTCTTTGGAGAAGTAAGCCTTCTGCTCATTTTAAAGACATTGTCTTTTTATTGTTGAGTTGTAGAATTTCTTTATATATTGTGGATATTAAACCCTTATCATATATGTGGTTTCCAAATAATTTCTCCCATTATGTAGGTTGCCTTTTCACTTACATGATGAAGTCCCTTTGATGCACAAATATTATTAATTTTGATGATGTTCCATTTCTTGATTTTTTCTTTCATTGCTTATGCTTTGTGTGTAAGGTCTAAGAAACCATGGCCTAACACAAGATCCTAGAAATTGTTCCACATGTTTACTTTTATATAGTCCTGACTCTATATTTGGTTCTTTGATCCATCTGAGTTAATTTTTGTATATGATGTGAGTTAGAGGTGCTCCTTTCTTTTTCATATGGAAATCCAGTTTTCCCAGCATCATTTATTGAAGAGACTTTTCTTTCCTAACTGGATATACTTGGCAGCCTTGTCAGAAATCAATTGGCCATAAATGTGATGGTTCATTTATGAACTCTAACTTCAATTCCATTTTCTATTTATCTATCCTTCTGTCATTACCATGCTTTTGGACCACTGTAACTTTATTATAAGTTTTAAAGTCAGGAAATATAAGTCCTCCATTTTTATTCTTCTTTTTCAATATATTTTTGACTATTTGGGGCCTCTTACCCTTTTAAATAAATTTAATGTTTGGCTTTTCCATTTCTGCAATGTAGGCTGCTGGTATTTTGATTGGGATTGTGTTAAACCTGTAAATTAGTTTGGGTAGAATTGACATCTTGACAATATTTAGTCTTCCAATACATGAATATAGAATGTCTTTCCATTTATTTAATTATTCTTTGATTTCTTTTAGGAAAGTTTTGTAGTTTTCTGTGTATATATTCTTTATGTTCTTTGTTAAACTTATTCCTATATATTTGATTCTTCTAGTTGCTATTGTTAGTGGATGTTTTTTCTTCATTTTCTCCTCAGATTGCTCATTACTAGTATATAGAAACACTACTGATTTTGCATGTTGATCTTGTACTCCCCACTTTGCTAAATCCATTCATTAAGAAAACCCTAATGCCTCCTATAATGCTCTGTGATAGAAACACACATGTGGCTAAAATGTAGATGATTCATAATTAGTCTAAAAATTTCAGTAAGTTTTATCTGGAAACGTAAATATTTTGTTAGGTTTGGGAAAGTATGGAAAAACTTATGCTGTGGTACACACTGGGAATAGTGTTAATTGTACATGATTTTGAGGTGAATTTGGAAATATTTATTTTAAAATAGTCATATCCTTTGATCCAGAAATTTCTAATCTAGGAAGTTGCCCAATAAAATAAAACATCACAATTATTCTGAGTTATTCTGTATTTTAATCATAAGAATACACATTGAAACATTATTTTTAATGGCAAAATACTAGATATTATCTAAATGTCCTTTAGTAGAGCCCTTGTTAATAAATTTATTGTATTCTGCTCAATGAGATAAAGCATATCTGCTATAAATGAGTTAGATTTGAATATAATTAAATGAAATGTTAAGGATCAACTATAGACTTCTACTTCTGACCATGATGGGATAATAGATAATGATGTACCCTCCTTGTTTAAACAATTAGGAAAATTGACAAAATAAATGAAACAATAGTTTTCAGACAATAGGTCACAGGCCACACATGACTGCAATCCCTGAGAAAAGGAAACTAATGAGGTGAATGAACCTATGAGTACCTGTTTTATGTTGGGGTCAATTTTCTAACCTTCAGTGCAGTTTGGAGAAACCAAAACAAAGCTTGGAGGTTTCACTGAGTTCAGGAGACAGAGATTGTAGTCAGAGGAGGATAAGATGATTAGAAATTACTGGGCAGGGTATGGGAGAGAAAGGAGCTGCACAGAGACAGAGCTCCAAATATCTGTGGTGGAATCTTCTTGAGTCTCTGACTGTGTACAAGTTTGTGCAAATACAGGAGAAAAACTACCCAATGCTGGGGATCCAACAACCAAAAAGCATAAATTCAACAATCTTTGGAGCATACACAAAGCTGAAAAGATTTGTGATCCCAGCAGCCAAAGGGGAAAGATCTCTTAGTATGCATAGAAGAATGAAATAAGATACTAAAGCGAGGAAGGGAAAGTAAAAAAAAAAAAAAAAAAAAAAAATGGAACTTCTATAGATGAAAAATACAATATTCCAAATGAAAAATAGATCATATGGGGGATTAGATAATGTAGAAAAAAATGCATTGAACTTGAAGACAGAGTAATGAAACTATTAAAAAGAAACACAGAAAGGAAAAAAGACCGAAAAAAATGAATTTAGCCTAAGTAAATTGCAGGATAAAATCAAGCAATTTAGTGTATGTGTAATTGGGGAGGGGTACAAAATTATTTGAAGAAATAATGGCTGAAGTTTTTCAAAATTTAGCAAAACTATACACCCACAGATTAAAGAAGCTCAATGGACCTCAAGCAGAAGAAAACCATGACAGACATTATAAGCAAATTGCTGAGAACAAGTGACAAAGAGAAAGCCTTGAAAGCAGTTCAGAGAAATTCATTAATACAGATGAACAGAACACAAGTTACTTATTGTCAGAAAATTCACAAACCAGGGAATAATGCATTGACATCTTTAAAATAACGAAAAAAACAATGTCAACCTAAAATTCTGTATCCAGCAAAAGTATCTTTCAAACATGAAGGGAAATAAAGAATTTTTAGACTAATAAAACCAGAAAGAACTAATCACCAGCAGACTTGTACTACCAGAAATATTAAAGGTTTTAGTTAAAAAAAGTTACCAAATGGAAATATAAATTTGTATAAAGGAAAGTAAAACCCTGAAAATTATAACTGTGTACATATCAAAGACATTTTCCATTTTTTCCCTTTTAATTTCCTTAACAGATAATTGGCTATTTGAAACAAAAGTTAAAAAATATATCACATATGCAGAGATAAAATGTATGACATGAACAGAAAGGACAGAATGGGGGAAATGGAAGTACACCATTATAAATTTCTTATATTATACATGATATATCCTAATATAATTGTGGTAGCCTATGATACATGAAAGTTATATAGTAAATCATACAGGAGACACCAAAAACATAAAATACAGAGATATAGCTAATAGTATTGATAAAAAATGAAAGTGCAATAGAGTATATATTTCTTTTGAATAAATATTGTTTTTGAGAGATTCAAGAGTTACTAACTGCATTAGGGGAATAAACTGGTAGAGAAAGAAGTTTCAAAGAAGCTGAAAATTCTTCTCATATGAATTTGAAATTTCATGAGAAGAATTTTCTTCTCATATGAATGTTTTATTTTAATTTTATTATTTACTTTTTAATGATAGTGAATAGCTGGACTCGGCCATTTCATTTTCTTTATGCAGTCCAGAATAAAAATTAATAATTGTCATCATTAAAAAATATATATTAACATTATTATACAATTCTTTTGTTTTGACAATCACAGTATAACAAACATTGAAATGTATTTCCATTTCAAATGTTAAAATTCCATGCCATTTATGAATAAATTTACTTGACTAAATCTCTACCTTATATGCATATTGCTGATTTTCTGTTTGCTGCTTTTCATTTTACTAAATTAAAAAAAAATAATATAAAGGATCACATGTATAGTTTAACTGGATAAAATATTTGTTGGCAAAACACAACAAAATTTTAAACTATATGCATTTAAAAATAAAGTTTGAGTTAAACAAAATCCACTGAGCTACAGATGAAATACCCATTTACCACCTTGAAGCCACTACTACCTGGGAAAGCACATGTCTTGAGATAATCAATAGAAACTTTCCAAGAATGTGTAATAAACATTCCAGCATTTGTTAGATAAGGGAAAAGCCACAGTGGGAACTCTAGAAGGTAGAATGCCACTCTGATGGAAAGGATATTACCTTGGGCATATTTTTTGCCTTGACACTGCATTTAATTTTGATAAATGCTCCTGCTTGGTCCCCACATCTACAATGAAATGAAGAACTATAATACTAAGAAATGGTATTTGATGTGATGTAATACATCACTACATCCAAAGGTTTCATTGCTTTTCAGATCACATGGTTGAAAATAGCAATAAACATTTGAAATAAATTTTAACAAACCAAGATATAAATCCCACATCATTAAATAATACAATTTATGAAGTACATAGTGAACTTTGAACAAGGAAAGAAAGATGGCTTTTTGCCTTTCTTCAAATTACTGTTTTCTCCTGAGTGCTTATAAAGAGATGAATGCTGACAACAGACAATTCTTGTTTAGGTCTGTTTCTGGCCACTTTTCCCAGTCAAGTTCTTAAGGCAGAAAGTTAGAGAGGATAAAGGATTTTAATATGAGAAATTTCCATATGATTTAACATTCTTCCAAATCTGATATTTAAAATTTTTAAAATTAATTAAATATTTACATACAATTTCAAAAAATCACTCATTTTTGAGATATGGGTTGAGATTCAGTCATGTTGTCTGAAAATAGGGACAGTTTTATATCCCTCCTTCCAATCTGTATGTCATCTATTTCTTTTTATGATCTTATTGCACCGCCCAGGAATTCAAGCACTATGTTGAATAGAGTAGAAATCCTTGTTTTGTCCCTGATCTTAAGTAGAAGGCATTCAGATCTTCACCATTATCATGTTATCTGTAGTTTTAAAAATATATACCTGTATGGAGGTATGTATGTATTTTAAAAAAATTTTTATTGAAGTGTATCATTCATACATGAACACACATAAACAATAACTGTATAGTAAAGATTGCAAACTTACAAAATAAACATACAGAACACCACACAGGGTCTCATACATCATCCCTCCACCAACTCTTTGCACTGGTGTGAAACATTTGTTACAAACTATGCTAGAGTGTTGTCAAAATATTACTATCGACTATATTCCTTATCTTATATTTGGTGTATTTTCCCCCCAACCCATACTATTTTTTTAAAATGTATTTTTGTTACCGATATTGTGAACTTGCAAAACAGTTATACAGATGTGTAGATTTCTGATACAACTCCACACCCTGGTGGAACATTTGTTAGATATTATGAAATAAAAATCATCAGACTATTACCACCAATCATGGTCCATAGCATACATGTAGGACACTTCTTCCATATACCTCCATTATCAAAACAGTATAGCTTGGCATTAATGCAAGAATATTATAGTATTGCTCTTAACTACAGTCTATAGGTCACACCAGTTGTAGTTTTCCCATGTTTCTCCATATTCCCATCACCCTGCAATAATGATGTACATCTTCTCTAGCTCACAGAAGGATTCTCTTGCATTTGTACCCTTAACCACAATTCTCAACCACCTCTGGATTCACTGTGTTATTCAGTCCCTAGATTATTCTTTAGCTTTATTTCTATTGACATTTACTTCCCCAGACTACCTTTTTCAGTCACAATCCCATTTATAAACCAGTTGTTACTCACTATAATGTGTTACTATCAACTATATCCATCTCCACAGTCAAGTTAACTAAAACTTGTATGAACATTAAGCATCCATAGTTCTTCTCAACCCTCCTCTTATCTCCTTATGACCTATACTCCAGGTTTTAATTCCATGTGTTTATGACTTGTATTTAGTTCATATTAATGAAACCATGCAATATTTGTCCTTTTGTGTCTGTCTTACTTCGCTTAGTATAATGTCTTCAAGACTCATCCATGTTGTCACATATATCCCAATTTCATTTCTTCTTATTGCAGCATAGTATTCCATCATACATATATACCACATTTTGTTTATCCATTCATTGGTGGATGGACACTTGGGTTGTTTCCATTTTTTGGCAATTGTAAACAATGCCGCTATGAACATTGGTGTGCAGATGTCTGTACATGTCATAGTTTTCAGTTTTTCTGGATATATTCTTAGTAGAGGAATTGCTGGATCATATGGCAGTTCTATATTTAACTTCCTGAGGAACCACTGAACTGTCTTCCACAGAGGCTGCACCATTTTACACTCCAACAGTGAAGGAGTGTTCCTATTTTTCACATCCTCTCCAGCACTTACTGTTGTCTGTTTTTTTAATAATGGCTGTTCTGTGTGGTGTTAGATGATATCTCATTGTTGTTTTAATTTGCATTGCCCTAATAGCTAATGATATGAAACATTTTTCATGTGCTTTTTGGCTATTTGTATTTCCTCTTTGGAGAAATGTCTATTTAAATCTTTTGTCCATTTTTAAATTGGAGTGCTTGCTCTTTTATTGTTGAGTTGTATGATCTCTTTATATAGAATGGAAATCAAACCCTTATCAGATAAGTGGTTTCCACATGTTTTCTTCCATCGACTGGGCTGCCTTTTCACCTTCTTGATGAAGAACTTTGAATCGGGAAATGTTTAAATTTGAGGAGGTCCCATTTCTCCATGTTTTCTTTTATTTCTCGTGCTTTTGGTGTAAGGTTTAACAATCCACCCCTTACCACCAGGTCTTGAAGATGTTTCCCTACATTTTCTTCTAGGAGCTTTGTTGTACTTCCTTTTATATTTAGGTCTTTGATCCATTTTGAGTTAATTTTTTTCTTTATATATATATTTTTTTGTCTTTATTTTTTTTAAATATTACATTAAAAAAATATGAGGTCCTCATACACCCCACCCCTCTTACCCCACTCCTCCCATAACAACAACTTCCTCCATCATCATGGAACATTCATTGCACTTGGTGAATACATCTCTGCACACTGCTGCACCACATGGTCAATGGTCCACATTATAGTTTACACTTTCCCCAGACCACCCAGTGGACCATGGGAGGACATACAATGTCCAGTAACTGTCCTTGCAGTACCACCCAGGACAACTCCAAGTCCTGAAAATGTCCCCACATCACATCTCTTCTTCCCACTCCCTACCCGCAGCAGCTACCATGGCCACTTTCTCCACATCAATGCTACATTTACTTCCACTATTAATCACGATAGTTCCAGAATAGAATATCAGTAAGTCCACTGTAATCCATACTCAATTCCTCCATTCTGTGGACCCTGGGATGGTTATGTCCACTCCACCTCTATACTGAGAGGGTGCTTAGATTCCACTTGGATGATGGATGCAATCTCCTGCTTGCGGTTGTAGGCACTCTTGGCTCCCTGTTGTGGTGGTTGGCCTTCTTCTCCTCCCTGTTACCTGGCTGGAGTTTGAGTTAATTTTTGTATAAGGTATGAGGTAGGGGTCTTCTTTCTTTCTTTTGGCTGTGGATATCCAGTTCTCCCAACACCATTTGTTGAATAAACTGTTCTGCCCCAACTGGAAGGTCTTGACAGGCTTGTTAAAAATCACTTGTCCATAGATGTGAAGGTCTGTTTCTGAACCATCAATTTGGTTCCATTGGTCTGTGTGTCATCTTTATGCCAATATCATGCTGTTTTTATCACTGTAGCTAGGTAATATGATTTAACGTCTGGAAGTGAGAGTCCTCCAACTTCACTTTTCCTTTTTAAGATGTTTCTGGCTATTCAAGACCTCTTACCCTTCCAGATAAATTTGATAATTGAGTTTTCCATTTGCTTAAAAAATGCTGGTGGAATTTTTATTGGGATTGCTTTAAATCTCTATATCAATTTGGGTAGAATTGACATCTTAACGATATTTAGTCTTCCAATCCATGAGCATGGGATGTTCTTCTGATTGTTTAGGTCTTTTTTTATTTCTTTTAGCAATGCATTATAGTTTTCTGAATACAAGTGGTTTACATCCTTGGTTAAGTTTATTCCTAAATATTTGATTCTTTTAGTTGCTATTATAAATGGAATTTTTTTCCTGACTTCCTTCTCAGATTGTGCATTATTAGTGTATAGAAACACCACTGATTTTTGCATATTGATCTTATATCCTGACACTCTACTGAAATCATTTATTAGCTCTAGCAGCTTTGTTGTAGATTTTTCAGGATTTTCTAGATATATAATCATATCATCTGTGAATAGTGAAAATTTTAATTCTTCCTTTCCAATTTGAATGCCCTTTATTTCTTTTTCTTGCCTGATTGCTCTAATTAGAACCTCTAGCACTATATTGAACAACAGTGGTGACAGTGGGCATCCTTTTCTTGTCCCTGATCTCAACGGGAAAGCTTTTAGTTTTTCACCATTAAGTACAATGTTAGCTGTGGGTTTTTCATATATGGCCTTTATCATGTTGAGAAAATTTCCTTCAATTCCTATTTTTTGTAGTATTTTTATCAAGAAAGGATGTTGTATTTTGTCAAATGCCTTTTTTGCATCAATTAACAAGATCATGTGATTTTTCTTCTTTGATTTATTAATGTGTTTTGCTGATTGATTTTCTTGTGTTGAACCAGCCTTGCATGCCTCATATAAAACCCACTTGATCATGATGGATAATTCTTTTAATGTGTTCTTGAATTCAATTAGTAAGTATTTTATTGAGGATTTTTGCATCTGTATTCATTAGAGAAATGGGTCTGTAATTTTCTTTCTTTTTTTTTTTTAAATATCTTTACCTGGCTTTGGTATTAGGGTGATATTGGCTTCATAGAATGTGTTTGATAGCATTCCTTCTTGTTGAATTTTTTTGGAAGAACTTGAGCAAGGTTGGTAATAAATCTTCTTTGAATGCTTGGTAGAACTCACCTGTGAAACTGTCTCCTGGGCTTTTCATTTTGGGAAGCTGTTTGATGACAGTTTCAATTTCTTTACTTGTGATTGGCTGCTTGAGGTCTTCTATTTCTTCTAGTGTCAGTGTATGCTATTTGTATATTTCTAGAAATTTTTCCATTTCATCTACATTGCCTAGGTTTTTAGCATAAAGTTGTTCATAGTATCCTCTTACAATCTCCCTTATTTCTGTGGGGTCAGTAGTAAGGTTCCCTTTTTCATTTTTTATTTCATTTATTTGCATCTTCTCTCTTTTTTTCTTAGTCTAGCTAAGGGTTTGTCAATTTTGTTAATCTTCTTGAAGAACCAACTTTTGTTTTTTTTGATTTTTTCTATTTTTTTTTTGTTCTCAATTTCATTTATTTCTGCTCTGATCTTGCTATTTTGTTCCTTCTACTTGATTTAGGATTAACTTACTGTTCTTTTTCTAGTTTCTCCAGCTGTGCAGTTAGGTCATTGATTTTAGCTCTTTCTTCTTTTCTTCTTTTTTAATGGAAACATTGAGGGCTAAAAATTTTCCTCTCAACTCAACACTGCCTTCATAGTATCCCATAGGTTCTGGTACTTTGTATTTTCATTGACATTCACCTTGAGATATTTATTGATTTCTCTTGAAATTTCTTCTTTGACCCACTGATTAATTAAGAGTGTGTTGTTTAATCTCCATATATATGTGAATTTTCCCTTTATTTGCCACTTGTTGATTTCCAGCTTTACTCCATTATGATCAGAGAAAGTGCTTTGTATAATTTCAATTTTGTTGAATTTATTGAGATCTGCTTTGTGTCCCAACATATGGTTTATTCTGGAGAAAGATCCATGAACACTTGAAAAAATGTTTACCCTGCTGTTTTGGGGTGCAATGTTCTGTATATGTCTATTAGGTTTAGTCCATTTTTCATATTATTCAATCTCTCTGTTTCTTTATTGATCTTCTGCCCAGATGTTCTATCCAATGCTGAGAGTGGTGTATTGAAGTCTCCAACTATTATTGTAGAGATGTCTATTTCTCCCTTCAGTTTTGCCAGTGTTTGCCTCATGTATCTTGGAGCATCCTGGTTAGGTGCATATATATTTATGATATTTCTTCCTGGTGAGTCATCCCTTTTATTAATATGTAATGTCCTTCCATGTTTCTAATAACAGTTTTGCTTTTAAAGTCTGTATCATCTGATGATATAAGTATAGCCACCCCAGCTTTTTTTTTGTTACTGCATGCATGGAATATCTTTTTCCAACCTTTCACTTTCAATTTATTGGTATCCTTGGTTCTAAGCTGAGTCTCTTGCAGACAACATATAGATGGCTTATATTTTCTTATCCATTCTGCCAGTTTGTGTCTTTTGATTGGGGAGTTTAATCCATTAACATTCAAAGTTATTATTGTAAAGGCAGTTCTTATTTTATCCATTTTCATCTTTGTGTTTTGTCTGTCATTTTATATTTGACACTTTTTGTTACTGTTACTGATACAGTTGTCATTTCTAGACTCTCTTCCAGGCCTCTCCCCCTGTCTTTTCTTTTCAGGCTGTAACACTCTCTTTAATATTTCTTGCAAAGCTGTTCCTTTTGTTATAAACTCTCTCAGCTTCTGTTTATCTGTAAATATTCTAATCTCATCCTCATTTTTAAAAGATAATCTTGCTGGGTGTAAAATTCTTGACTGGCAGTTTTTCTCCTGTAGTATCTTAAATATATCATGCCACTGACTTCTTGCCTCTATGGTTTCTAACAAGAAATCAGTACTTAATCTTATTGGGCATCCCTTACATGTTATGCATTACTTTTCTCTTGCTGCTGTCAGAATTCTCTCTTTGTCTCTGGAATTTGACATTCTGATGAGTATGTGTTTAGGAGTTGGTCTATTTGGATTTATTTGGATGGGAGTACGTTGTGCTTCTTGGACATGGATATCTAGGTCCTTCAATAGGGTTGGGAAATTTTCCACCATTATTTCTTCAAATATTCTTTCTGCCCCTTTTCCATTTTCTTCTCCTTCTGGGACACCCAATTACACATATGTTTGCATGTCTCTTGCTGTTATTTCATTCCCTGAGACCCTGTTCAATTTTTTCCATTCTTTTATTCATCTGTTCTTTCATTTATTCACTTTTGGAAGCCATGTATTCAAGCCTGCTGATCCTTTCTTTGGCTGCCTCAAATCTGCTGTTATATGCCTCCATTGTATTTTTAATTTCACCTATTGCACCTTTCATTCCCATAAGGTCTGCTATTTTTCTATGTATGCTTTCAAATTCTTCTCTGTGCTCATCCAATGTCTTCTTAATATCCTTAATCTCTTTAGCCATCTCATTGAATTTATTAAGGAGATTTGTTTGAACTTCTAAGATTAGTTGTCTTGACTCCTTTATGTCATCTGCAGGCTTATCTTGTTCCTTTAATTGGGCCATCTCTTCTTGTTTCTTGGAATGGACTGTAATTTTTTGTTGGTGTTTCCGCTCTGGTTTGCTAGATGTATTTATTCTGGGTGTAATTTCTCCCTTTAGTTTAGGGATCTCTTATCTTTTCTCCATTGCTGGTTGTGTAGTACAAGGATGTAGTTGGTGCTGTAAGGTATGGAGGCTGAAGCTGCCCACATTGCCCCAGGAATTGATGAAGTTTCTCCCACCTTTCTCCTCTGTCGGGGTAGGGACAGAGCTGTAGCCATGTATAATAATTCCATTTGGGTACAAGCCTGTCTGAAGTCACCCGGAGATACTGATGAAGCTTCACATTCCTTCTTCCCCTACCTTAGGCAGGGATGGAGCTATAGTTTTGGTCTACAATCTACGCTGTGTGGGTCCAAAATAACCAAAGTTGCTCAGGTAAGCTGATGTATCACCAGACACTCTCCCTACCAGGAGTGGGAATGGACCTCCCACAATCTAATCTCTGTGGGTCAAATATGCCTGCAGTTGCCCTGAGAGGTTTAGAGAGTACTGTCCCTTCTTCCCTTTAGGGAGTGGGAACAGAAGCACAAATACTCAACAGTTCAGTCTTGTAGGCTGAGCATACCTGCAATTACCTGGAGAGGTTGAGGAAGCACCAGCCCCCTTCTATCCTCTTAAGGCATGGGGTTGGATCCACAGGCACCCAACAGTTCAGTCCCTGTTGGCTGAAAGTACCCACCAGTGGTCAGAGGGGCTGTGGAGACACTAAAACCCCCCTATCCTGTTTGGGGTGGGGGTTGATTCATAGGCATCCAATAGTCCAGTCTATGCAGGCTGAAGTTCTGCTGTTGCCCAAAAAGGCTGTGGAAAGACCAGCCCCCTTCTTTCCTATTGGGGGGTGAGGGTGCATCCACAAGTACCCACTAGACCAGGCTGTGTGGGCCAAAAGCACTGGCAGTAACTCAAAGAACCTGGGCAAATACAGTCCATCTCTTGTCCTTTTAGGGATGAAGGTGGAGACACAGATGCCCAACAGTCAGACTTGTGCAGCCCAAAACTGTTGCCCTGAGATGTTGAGATTATACCAGCCCCCTCCTATACTGTGGGGGGACAGAGGTGGGGATGGGCTCAAAGGCACTTAACAAATCTATGTGGGCTGAAAACTCCTGCCATGGCCTAGAGAGGCTGAGGATACCCAGCTCCTCTCCTATTTTCTTGGGATGCGGGGATGCAGCCCCAGATGTCCAACTTTTTAGCCTCTGCCAGTGGAGAGCAGTTGCACTTGCCTGGAGAACCTGGTGCAGGTCCTGCCAGCTACCTCTCTGTTGGAGGTAAGGCTGGAGCCTAGGCTAGGACTGCAGTCCGATCTTGGTGGAAAGATACCCATCCCTAACTTCACTGGATTTCAGTCAGCTCAGCTTCCCCTCATGCTGGGGACGGCATCAAGATGGCAGCTACCAGACTCTTTCCCACTTGGACAGGCTCAGATCATAGCTGGCTCTAGGATTATATTTTAGCCAGCCGAGTCCACTAATCAGTAGTTGAGGTCAGTGGACATCTGCCTCTTCCTCCACCATTTATGGGAAATGGAGCTTTTAACTCCAGCCATGGAATAGCTCCTGAGGCAGCTTGCGCCCCTAGAGTGGGATGGGCACCAGCCTCTGTGGCGTGGCTTGCAGCTTCCCAGAGAGGTGGTGCAGGTCCCCTTAGCTTCCTCCCTGCTGGAGGTGGGACTGGAGTTTAGGCTAGACCTGCAATAAAACCTTGGTGAAAGAAGCCAGTCCTTACAGGCACTGATTTTCAGTCAGAGAAGCTTCCCTTTGTGCCTGGGGCAGAGTCAGAATGGCGGCCACTGGCTTCCCTCTAACTGGACAGGCTCAAAGTTTAGTTGTTCCTCGGATTCTACTTCAGTCCGCGGAATCCACTAATCAGTAGCTGAAGTCAGTACCACACTGTGTTTTTCTCCTATTTTTATTGGGGGAGATGGAACTTCAACTCCAACCATGGAATAGCTCCCAAGGTGGCTTTCACACCAGGGTCACTGACCTCCACAGCGTGGAGTACTCTACTCACGATTCCTCTGTGCAGATGGACAGTCTCCTCCTTCCACACTGTCAAGGATATTGCTGGATACTCCTCTGGTCTCCTGGGTCCTCCAAAAGGTGATTTAGGTAGCCCTGGGTGACCATCAACTGCCCTGTTTCAGGAGCTGACTCCAGGAGCTCCTCACTCGGACCCCATCTTGGCTCCACCCCCTGTATGTATGTATTTTGGTAGATGAACTTTATCAGACTAAGGAATTTTTCTTTGCTCCTTGTTTGCTGTGAGTTTTTAAACACAAATACATTCTGATTTTTTCAAAGGATTTCTGCATCTTTTGAGATGATCATATGGATTTTCATATTTAGACTGCTGGAATGGGGAATTGCATTGATTGATTTTTAAAAATAAGTTTTTTTTTTAATTTTAAAAAGAGTATTAGATTACATAAATGTTACATTGAAAATATAGGGGGATTCCCATATATCCCACCCCTCCTCCTTCCACACTTTACCCAATTAACAACCTTTTTCATTAGTGTGGTACATTTGTTACAATTAATGAACACCTATTGAAGCAATGTTACTAACCATGGTCTATAATTTACATTATATTTTACACTGCACTGCACAATTTTATAGGTTTTGACAAAATATATAATGGCCTGTATCCATCATTGTAATATCATGCAGAACAATTCCAATGTCTCAAAAATACCACATGTTATACCCCATTGTTTCCACTTCCTTCCCTCAGAACCTCTGGTGACCACGGTCTTTATATCAATATTACAACTTCTTCTATTACTAGAATAATAAGATGTCTACTTTAGTCCAGAGTTGCATTCCCCCATTATGTTTGTTCATCTATCTTGAGGATTTTAGGATAGTGATGACCAACTCTGCTTCTGATTGAAAGGGGGCTTGCATTCTTGAGATAATCATCACTTGGTAATGATGTATTACTATTTGCAAATATTATTGGATTTAATTTGAACTTATTTTGTTGAGGATTTTTGTGTCTATGTTTATGAGGGATATAGGTCTGTAGGTTTCTTTTTTACTGATGTAATTGGATTTAGGTTGACTGTTTTATTTTTTATGTCTGTTACTTCTTTTTCTTGCTTCGATGTCTCTTCTTTTCTGTCTTTTATGGATTATTTAAATATTTTTTAGTATTTAATTTTTATTTCTCTATTGGTTTTTTGGCTATACAACTTTCTTCCATTTTTTAGTGTTTTTTTTTTCCCTAGAGATTACAATTTGCCTACCTAACCTTTCACTGTCTATTTGATTTACTTTGCGCTCTACCTTTTGTTAAAGTTTTTTATATATTAAAACTGGTTATATTTTAAAATTTCAACAGATAAGGTAATACTTTTTGCTTTCAAAAGTCATACATATTTTTTAAAACTTAAGGAGGGGGAGGCGGAATAGTCTATCCAGATATTTCTGTTGCTCTGGCTCCATTTCTGAAGTTCCAAGATTCGCTATAATATCATTTTTGTTAAGCCTGAAGGAATTATTTTAGTATTTCATTAAGAGTAGTTTTCCCTCCTTCTGATAATGTCTTTATTTCATCTTCATATCTAAAGTATACTTTCATTGACTATAGAATTTTCAGTTGATAGTTCTTTCCTTTGAGCATCTAAAACATTTGTTTCACTGTTTTATGATTTTCATGTTTTCTGATGAAAAAACTGCAGTCATTTGACTTGTTGTTCCCTATATGCCATTTGTCATTTTTCTTTTGCTGCTTTGAATTAAAAAAAAATCTTTGGTATTCAACAGTTTGATCATGATTTGGCTGGATATGTTTCCCTCTGTATTTGACTTCATAAGGGTTTATTGATATTTACTTTCTCAATTGATACCTTTCATCAATTTTGGGATATTTTTGGCCAATATTTCTTTAAGTGTTTTCTGTACTATTTTCTTTCTCCTCACTATACAGGAATTCAGCAACAAAAATGTTAAAGCTTATAATATTATCCCACAGGTTTGTATGGTTTTTCAATATTTACCCTCTGTTCCTCAGGTTGGATAAGTTCCATCATTCAAGTTCCCAGATCTTTTCCTCTATTATTTCCATTTAATTATTGAGCTCCTCAATGAATTTTTAAATTTTAAATATTGTATCTTTTTAATTCTAAAACTTTCATTTTTTGTTGTTTCTGATTCTCTGCTGAGAACTATTATCTTTCCATTCATAAGTGTTTCATTTTAACTAATGGATCACAATCACATTATCTGCTTAAAAGGTTTTCTATGTAATTCCAACATTTGGCATCTTTATTTCTCCTTGACAATTTATCATACTTCATCATATTTCCTGAAATTTTGTATGTTGAGTAATTTTAGATTATACACTGCACATTTTAAACATTTTGTTGTGAGCGTCTGTCCCGTTATACATCTTGTGACAATGAAGGTGATTTTGTTGTTGCTAGCCATCAATTAGCTTAATTAGGGACAGATCACAATTTTTTGCTCACCTTCTTTCATAGTGGTTTCCATATCGGTTTAATTTCCAAAACTTTGCTACCTTGCTTTGGGTTGGTGTTATTCACATGCCACTGAGAGATTAATCAAATACTTCGGTGAATTTTATATTTTAGTTCAGTTCTCAAATCCTTTCCTATTCTTCTTTGAATCTGTCCCATGCAAGCACAGTTCAGAGTTGAAGTTAAGAATTTGTTGGTTCATTTAGAGAATTAGGGAGTTCCTCTCTTCACCTCTCGCTTCTACTTGATCTTCCTACACTTTCCATTTTGCCGGAGCTCTTTTGTCAAGTCCCTGGCCAAAAAGATAGATTCTCTTTGAGTTTAAGGTGTTTGTGTCACCACCTCATTTCTGTAATTGGGGATTATCCCCAGGTCAATATATGAGAGTAAAGAGGAAAAACCCCTGGGAAAGTCACATTGCATGGGTTGTTCTTTCCAAGTTTTGAGTTTCTGTTCTTAATCTGCCTGCTTTTGTATACTACTTAGAATACTCAATTAATTAGTTTCTGCATTTTGTCCAAAGTTTTACGTTTTAATCTCTTGGAGAGCTGGTCCCATTTTACCTGGCAATAAACTTTTTATAAGCACAATTTTAATAGTTAAATTATAATAAATCTTATGGATGTTCTAAAATTTAAAATCATCTATATGAGAATATTAAGATTTCTTACAATTTTTGCTTATAAATAAAACTGTAGAAAACATTATTGAAAATAAACATTTCTTTCTACATCTCTGATTAGTTCTTAGAAATATGTACCTTTAAATTATATCACTAGGTCAAAGCATATACATATTTTTACTTCTAAAGAATTTTGATTTTGCCTCAAAAGTGATAAGACATATGTATTGTAGTGACATTATCAGTCTTATAATTTAGACAGAAAATTCTGGTACCCATTTGTGGAATGGACTCAGTGGGGAAGGGGATGGGAGTGTAAGGATCATTCTAGAGTTATTTGCAATATTCTAAGTTAAAAACTCTTAAGTCCATGAACTAGGACAATATAGACATGAAGAGGAATAGATGCCTTAGGGACCAATTTTGAAATAGAATCTTGATGACAGAGAAGATAGGAGTCCAGGGTAAGTTAAAAGTGACTAGAGCTCTAGATGACTCATTGAGCAAGGGAATAGGAAGCTGGAAGGAAAATAAAATGGGATTAATTGAAAATTTTGTTAAGGAAGTGGTGTTGCTACAGGGAATCCACATTTCAATAGAGATGAGGAAACAAATGCAGTATTCCATGGAAAAATTTAAGGAAACAAAAAAACTCCTTGGAATACTATGGTTTTCCAAAACACATGGTGGCAAGGGTAAAAAATGAAGGAGAAAACCAAAGTGAAAGGGAAGGTCTAAATTTAGTGGAAATGAAATTGCAGGAGAAAGAGGGTGACTACAGTAGGGAATTGGGAGATCAATAGAAATGTAAAAAAAAAAAAAAACTAAACTAAAACTGAAAAATCTCCATTACTTAGTGGATCTGTGGGCAGAGGCGTTTTCTTGTGATTGCCACTTGTTCTGTCCCATGTCTGACCATGTCACATGACTGACAGCTTTAATACCTCAACAGGAAGTCCACCCCTGCTTTGTGGTAAGGTCACTAGCAGTATACTTTGCCTTGTGCAAATATACTCTATCTTTGGTAACCAATCAGTAACTATTTTTGGTTCACAATCTCTGCTCCCACCCTCTACCCCAATTGTGGAGACTCTGTTCCCAACCACAGGTCTAAACTTCTGTTTCTCCCAAACTGTTTGGTAGTATTTAGAGAACTTTGAACACCACAGCTTGTAAATTGTATGGCTTTTGGTAATTTTCTCAATTTATCCCCAGGGGAAGTTTCCTCCTGTGTTAATTGTGTGCGCTGGACTAGATGATTTCAAAGGTCCTCTGTGGCTCAATCATTCTCTAATTATATCCTCTTCTATTATCATTTTTGTAAATCTATTCTTTATATATTCAGAAAATATAAATCACACAAGTTTCTTGGCGAATTACTCATCCAGTCCTTGATCATGAAATGGTTCAGTATGCAATCATTACTACTAGATTAAGCAACGGCTTGCAGAATATTTATAATAGTTTCTTAGAACTGCTGTAACAAATTACCACAAATGCGCTGGCTTAAAACAGCAGAAATTTATCCTTTCACAGTTCTGGAGGTTAGAAAAAGTTCAAAGTCAAGGTGTCATCAGGGTCATCCTCTCTCCAATGGCTCTAGGGGAAGAATTCTTCTTTGCCTCTTCCTAGTAAGGTTGGGCCTTTGTCTAATTTTTAAATTGCTGTTTCCCCTGTGATTAGAATAGTGTCTGTTATGTAGTGTGGGCACTGTATATATTTGTCAAATGAATGGGTAAGATGAAAGATGGTAGAATTCTGGACTAATGTTGTGGTGAAGATACACTAGTAGGTGGTTAGATACATGGATCTGGAACTTAGAGGATGGATACCAGCCAGAAAGACTTATTTAAAAGTTGTGAACATATTTTTAATTGTTGTCGGGACTAGATGAGATGGTCCAGAGATTGTATGGAGGAGAGGGCAAGAGGGACCAAGGCAAAATGCTGATGACAACCAACATAAAAGAATGTTAAACCAAGAGAACCAGAGAAATAGAGATAAAAGAAGAAAACCAGGAGGTCATGGATGATGATGGAAAGGAGGAATTACTCAACAGTGTTAAATGGTGCTAACTAGAGCAGGATGTCAAAAGAGGTACTATGTCCCACAGGTTGCCAGTTTGAGATATAAGTTGAGATATAAGCTTGAGATATAAGTTGGAGAGAGTTTCGAAAATATTTTCAAGAAAAACTGGTTATGAAGAATTAGATTGGGAACGTGGACATGGCTCAACTGATAGAGCATCCGTCTACCATACGGAGGGCCCAGGGTTTGATCCCCAGGGTCTCCTGACCCATGTGGTAAGCTGGCCCACGCGCAGTGCTGCTGTTACATGCAAGGAGTGCCATGCCATGCAGGGGCATCCACGCATAGGGGTCCCTCACATGCAAGGAGTGTGCCCCACAAGGAGAGCCGCCCTGCATGAAAAAAGTTCAGCCACACAGGAGTGGTGCCGCACACATGGACAGCTGATGCAGCAAGATAACGCAACAAAAAAGAGACACAGTTTCCCAGTGTCGCAGGATAATGCAAGCAGACTCAGAAGAACACACAGCACATGGACACAGAGCAGACAACAAGGGAAAGGGGAAAGGAATAAATAGAATAAATCTTTTAAAAAAATTAGATTGGTTAATTACTGGAAGAGGTTGTGGGGTTGAGGGGGTTTTGTGTGTTTGTTTATTTACATTGAGCATGTTTAAGTGTTGGTAGATAGAAACCAATAGGAAGTGAGAGACTGAAGATCCTGGCAAGAAAATACAATAAAGGATAGGGTAAGGGGAGGTTTAGGGTAGTTGAGAAAATAAAACTATCAACTGCTGATACCAAGTTAAAATTTTTTCCTTGATCCAAATAGAGTCTCCTGATAATTATAAATGGTGTGATTAGATTTTCATGAAATATGATAGCATGTACCATCTCAAGTACATTTAAGGTCCATTTACAACAACCCATTCCCCTGTCAAAAAAGATATTTTTTCATCTGAGCTTGTCTTCCAGGTCACCAAATCGATGTCATCATCAATGCTTTCTTTATGAACTTAACTATGCTACTTGAATATTGCTGGGTCCATTAGTAGCTGCTTTTATTCCCTCCCCATTCCCTGTTGACCACCTGTATTTTTGAAAGGTAGTCTTCAAATTTTGTCAGGACAATCTCTCTGATGTTCACATCATCTGCTTTACTAGTAGTTTTTGTGAAACAAATCTGACATCATCGTGTAGGACCAATCCACCACACTAATGCTAAGGAAATCAAAGCAAGTTTCTTTGTTCATGGGTGCCCGGGGATGGAATTTAAATTATTAAGTGATCTGTGTGCTTGTTTAGGCATAAAAGGTGGCTTCATTTTTCTGGTGACTAACAGAATCAACAAGCCACAAACATTCAGTCAGCTTAGGCAAGACACCAAATAAAATGGAACAAAAAGAGAATAACATCACTTTCATGCTTCCCCTTTTCTTTTAGGGAACTCAATGGTCATCACATGCATGATCTCATTAATATTTCAGAATTTTCTCATTTATAGTTAAAGAAAGGAGGTATTTAAATAGTCTAAGAAAGTTTGTAAGTAAAAATCCAGAGGAAAACAAGGATTCCTAGTTCCTGTGGTAGTCTAATGTTGACTATATTGAGAAAGTTCCCATGCTGTAACACAAAAATCATTGCAAAACTATTTGGATGATCTGGTATTTTGAATAAAACATTGCTGAGTCATTGAGGAACAGATTACATTCTTGTAGTTTGTTCAGACTCTTATATCAGCATATAATAGTTCCTGTTTTCTGGAAAAAATGTTTTCTATCAAACCTGTGTTCTCCTATCCCTAAGAGAATGGGGCCAGCTCTAGATTCATACATACCTGGATTGCATTCCCAGCTTAACCAGTATGAGATCTTGTATATTTTACTTAAATTAAGCCCAATTCTTTCATTAGTAAAATGGGGGAAAATGCTCTCATATGGTTGCCATGAACATTAAATGAGATTATGATACAGACTGACACATGGTGGAAACTCAGTAATGATCTTTTTCTCTTCCATTTTCTAAATGGAAGTTTAACCTCAGTTCTAAAGCCTATTCTCACCTGCCTACTACACCTTTCTACTCCCATTGTTCTTTTTTTTTTTTAATTTAAAGATTTATTTTTATTTATTTATTTCCATTTTCTCCTCATTGTCTCCTCTGTGTCCACGTGCTGTGTGCTCTTCTGCGTCCACTTACATTGTCAGGTGGCACTGGGAAACTGCATCTTTTTTTCATTGCATCATCTTGCTGTGTCAGCTTTCTGTGTGTGTGATGCCACTCCTGGTCAGGCTGCACTTTTTTCATGTGGGGTGGCTATCCTTGCAGGGCACGCTCCTTGCACGTGGGACACCCCTAAGCAAGGGCGCCCCTGTGTGGTACACAGCACTGCGCGTGGGCCAGCTTACCACATGGGTCAGGAGGCCCTGGGTATTGCACCTTTGACCCTCCATATGGTATGTGTATGCTCTATCAGTTGAGCCACGTCCGCGTCCCCCGTTGTTCTAATTCACCAGATAATCACTGCCTTCAACACATTCCCATCCCCATTTTCCTATGCCATCTTCAATTCTTTTATATTTCAACTATTATACAGCATCTGTATAAAGAAAAGTAGGGAATATTGCTTATAGCCAGAGGCCAGTGCACAATTTACAGAAGAGTCAATTTCATCTTTCTCTAAAATCATTTCTAGCAGCAGGGGATCAAGTCCTTATTAATGTACCCTGCATCAATAAACTAAAAAGAAAATTTCATTTGGAATTTTAAATTCATTTACAAAAAGTTTTATGATTTGCATTTGTTATGTTTATTTGGCACTGATTTTAAAATTTAGTAATTAAAATACATACTCAGAAATTGAGAAATAGATTTGTAAATTGTCCTTTCTTTCTCTAGCTTTTTTCCCTTAATGCATTGGAAAAGTTAATATAGGGAAATACCCTTTTGAGTAACCTTCAAATTTACAGAATGATTGCTCTGGCAAGCAAGTTCTTTTTTTTCTTGTAGTTAAAGGTGTTCATTTTACTTTTGAAATATGAGCTCCAAAGATAGAAAACTAGGTTCTCAGGGGAGATTATATCTAAAAACCTCTTGCATCTACCATTTGAAGGTGGGGTATGACCCAACAATGATTGGTTCCATTAGATGAAGGGGGTTCATCATCCATCCAGATCCATATCAATCATTGCAACCACCTAAGTAAATGCATTGTTCCTAACACCTACAGCTCATGAGAAAGAACACCAAGAAGAATATTTAAGCATTAAAGTATTCTTTTAAGACTGTGTTATTGTTTTGACATTTACTGGTGAGTCTTATAGAATATACCACAGTTTATTTCTTTGGTGATTTGGTTTTATTTCTCCCTTATTTCTCTCTCAGGCTACTAGAGCATGAGTTGATTGAAGTAAAAAAATTGGCATCATTTTGGGCTTCATAATTTTGTACCTACAGCAAGTTATTCAATAAATATTTGGTAACTGAATGGACAGATAAATGAAAATGGATGACTACATTGATGACAAGGATACTGAAACTTTCTCACCAGCTTTAAGAATAGGTAGGTGCCTATTCTTTCTAGGCATTCCAGCCTATTTGATCTCAGGTTCATCATTCTGGAGAAGAGGTAGACAAGGTACAGGTAATTATTAGAACCAACAAAATTCCTGAATGACTGAATTTCTAGCTAGGAACCATCAACTCTCACTGATGGCCTTTTCTAGAATGGAGATAGGCCAACAAAAGAATGATAATGTTTTATACTAGCCATGCTCATTGTACCTGGTATTATGGGTGAGAAAATAGGCACATTTCCACCTGTAACACCTCCACATCTACTCAGTGTGTTTGTTAGGTATATTCCTAAATAATGGTTTTTTGAATAATTTGCAATCATTATTTTATCTTCAAGGCATACCCAAGCATTTAATGATAGTACACAGTGGTTTAAGGGTTTTGTTTCAGTAAATAACTTGTCAATTAGCAGATGAAGAGCTGAAAATTTAAGCCACAAATGATTTTTAGTGGAGAAAATAACCATTTTATAAGAAATGGTTACAATAAATGCACTTACACTTGACTTAGCAATTAGTTTCAGATAAGTATCTGCTTTAAGGAAACATACGTCTGTCTAATTTATCACCATTATAACAAGACTATATATTCAGTGAATCAGAGTATATGGACTATAAATTGTCTTTAAGAATATTTACTGCTGTCTTTTATTTCCTCAGCTAGATTGTTCTGGGCCTATCTAAGTGTACATACAAAAGGAATATGTCTTAAAATTGCATGAAAATAATATGGAATTGGGCAGCAAAATTTTCGTACTTTAATTTTTAGATCTTTGTGGAATACCTGGATCTATCTATATGCATACATGTGTGTATATAGATATACATAGTTCATATATATATATATGGAGATATTTTCATGTTTGTGTATGTCAGCTTTCTATTTCCACAATCTAATTTTATTGATGAAGCAACTTGTTTCTATGGTTGAATTATATCTCTGTTTTAAAGAATAGAGTCTGTGTTCTTGTAATGGGATTCTTGTCTCAGAAATTGATAGAATGCCTTTAAATCTACTGTAGAATTTATAAACTTCTGGAGGATTAGGGATACTTTTGAATATTTTTTTCCCATATTTGTGATTGTAGAAATTTTCTTTGATATTTGTACTGTTATATTAAGGCATGGTATGGTGATTTATTTTAAATATTTTAGGATAATTGCTTGTTTTAACTTATAAGGGAACTATACTTAGCATAGCAATTTGAAAGTGTATCTGGCAGATGAAGTAAATAAGAAGCAAAATCCTTAGTGTAAGTGGAGGCTCTGGTTGGAGATTTCATTTTATTTTATTTTTGTTTCTTTAAGGTGTGCCCTTTATGTTAAGTCAGTGTACAGGTAAGCCCTGCTGATTCTGCAACAAAACCAACTCCTAGGAAAACCAAAAGCCTTCAGACACCTAAAGTTAGAGGCCAAAAAGGGAGCCACGGTGGCTGACCATTCAAAATAAAAAATAAAAACAAGTATTAAGGCAGAAGATTTAAAAACTTTTTTTTTTGAATGATACAATTTGCAGGAAAGCAATGTTGTCACCCTCCTGTGTGAACATGGGCGGGAACTGGGACCTTCTCTTTGGGGAGAAGTGGGCGGCTTTTGGGAGGGCAAGGATTTCCTGTAACAATGCATCTCACGGTATTTGGAATGGGTATTAAAAAAGAATAAAGGAACAATGTATAGTCAACGTCCTCGGCCACATTTGCAGAACTTCAAGGATGTTAGCTCCAACTGACTGCTGTAACCTTCACTGTTCCAGTTTTTAAACCCTGAGTCAAGCGCCAAAAAACAAAACAAAACCACACACCAAAAACAAAAAACAAAAAAAGCAAATAAAGCCAAACTAATCTCATCTCTTTTTCTGCGCGAGTTAGGATTTGTCAAGAAAGGGTGTAACGCAACTAAGTAACATTTGGGGTGAACAGTGCAGGCTCCCCACTCAGGGTACTCCTGCTCGCTGAGTCGTATCTGCTGGAGGTGGACAGCAAGACCAGGTTGGCGTCTACACGGGGTGCTTGCTCTCAGTGGGGCCGGCGGGGCGATGATCTTGATCTTCACTGTGCTGGGGGCCGGCGTTGTGAATCTCCTGCATCCTGTCTGATGCCGGGGTACGTGGTGGTCCCACCATACAGCACCATGTTGGCTCAGAGGTCCTTGCGGATGTCCTCGCCACACCTCATGATGGAGTTAAAGGTAGTTTCGTGGATGCCATAGGATTCCATGCACAGGAAGGAGTGCTGGGAGAGGGCCTCGGGGTTTGTAGAAGATGGTGAGGACCTGCCGGTCAGGCCCCTCAAAATTCTTTTCCAGGGAGGAGCAGGACACGGCGGTGGCCATCTCCTGTTCTGACTTCAAGGCGACGTAGCAGAACTTCTCTCTGTGTCACGCACGATCTCTGGCTCAGTGGTGGTGGTGAAGCTAAGCCACGCTGGGTGAGGAGCCTCAGCGGGTAGTCGGATGGGTCCTGGCCGGCCAGGTCAAGACACAGGTCAGTGTGGGGCACGATATAGCCCTGGTAGACAAGGATGACCCCGTCTCCAGAGTCCATGAGGATGCCTGTGGTACGGCTGAAGGAGCACAAGGACAGCACGCCTGGATGGCCAAGTACATGGCCGTGTTGTTGGTCTCGAACATGATTTGAGTCATCTTCTCATGATCGGCCTTGGGGTTCAGGGGTACCTTGCCTGGGTCAGTAGCTTGGGGTGCTTGTTGGAGGTATTTTAATGTAAAAACTTCCATCTTACCTGCAGCTTTGTTGGGAAGCCCAGGGGTCCACTTCTTAACTGTGTCTTCTGATACTTAGTCAGTTTCCTCTTCTCTTTCACTTCCCAGTGACCCTTGAGATAAAACCCTCTTTCCCTTCCTTTTTTTTTGAAAGTCTATATTTCTTTTTTTTATTTAGCATTTTTTGTCTTTTTAAAAAGATGCACAGATCACACAAAATGTTACGTTAAAAAATATTACAGGCTCCCATATACCCCACTCTCCCCCCCACCTACTCCTCCCACATGAACAACCTCTTTCATCAGTGTGGCACATTCATTGTATTTTAGTGAATACATTTGGAGCACTGATACACCACATGGATTGTAGTTTACATTGTAGTTTGCACTCTCCCCCCAGTCCATTCAGTGGTTATGTCAGGATATATAATGTCCTGCATCTGTCCCTGCAATATCAGTCAGGACAACTCCAAGTCCCCAAAATGTCCCCATATCATGTCTCTTGTTCCCTCTCCTGGCCGACAGCAACTCCTGGCCACTGTCTCTACGTTAATGATACAAATGCTTCCATTGCTAGACTCACAGTAGTTGTATAGTAGAATACCAGTAAGCCCACTCTAATCCATATTTTATTCCTCCATCCTGTGGACCTGCGATGGCGATGTCCACTCCACCTCTAAATTAAGAGGGGGCTTAGATCCCACATGGCTTATGGATGAGATTCTCCTCTTTGCAGTTGTAGACTCTCTCAGTTCCCTGGTGCAGTGGCTGACCACTCTTATCTCCCTGTCAGCAGACCTGGGTAAGTCCAACGAACCAGAGAGTAGGTGTTGCAACTCTGCTGAGGCTCAAGGCCCAGCTGGCATATGGAAAGTCCAGAAAGTCAAGTCTCCTGAGCATACACTAACCCCAGCACCAACCACAGGCTCAGTAAAAGTGACAGAAGATGCATGTGTAGGGAGATCACATCTGAGTCCAACTCCATCACACTCAGAAGCACAAATTCCAAAGTAGGGCCCACTGGCAAGGCACTGAACTTCAGAACCATCTGCTATGACCATAGAACCTGTGTGTCTCTGTAGCCCTCAGGAGAACCAGTACCTGGGGTTGTATCTACTTTGGCTGTCTCTGGTATCCTGCTGAGATGTGCATAAAGTGTGACCCCTCTGATGACCTTCTGACTCATTTTGAAGTTTCTTAGTCATATAAACTCATTTGTCTTTACCATTTCCCCCTTTCATTCAAGGTCTTTTTCTAGTTGCATCACCAACTGGTGATTGGTAGTAATCCCTCAATGCCAGGGAGGTTCACCATTGGGAGTCATATCCCCCATGCTGGGGGGAAGGTAATGCACTTACATGCTGAGTTTGGCTTAGACAGTGGCCACATTTGAGCAACATGGAGATTCTCAGGAGGTAACTCTTAGGCACCCTGCAGCTCTAGGACTAGTTGAAATTTAAAGCACATAGGCTCATAAACATAGTCATCAGTATCAAGGGCCCATCATTTGACCATTCTTCTTCACTGGTTTTTGCTCTTGAACCTTGGGGATTCTTGCTGTTCCATTGGGGAATGGAACAGAGCTCCCCTGGCTAGGAACTCAGCACACCCTCAGTTGTCGTGTGTAATGCTATGTACTATGACAATACCCAATGAATATCTGAACATATTTGTATACCCTATATTCATGCCCTGAAGAACTCCCTCCCACCCAATCATACCCCATCAATGACACTCCACACCTGTGCTCCTCCCCTGCCATAGTTGAACCTCTCTGCGATCCAAAACTTCTTCAAAAATGAAGCTTAATATATTGTCCTTTCCTTTTAAACATTCTACTATGCATTCTGTTTTATCAAGGTTGTCTCTACCCATAACTAATTGTGAATGTTGAGTTTATACCCTAATTTGCTGGATTATACCAGAAACAAACACTCAGACCCTTTCACTTTTAAGACTTTGGTGGCAAGCTTTTGATTAAAGAAAGGTTTTGGGCAATGCAGAGCCCTGGAATGGTTCCCTTGGGAGCATTTCCTACCCAGCTCTTTACAGTGAAAGTAGTGATTTCCTACATTTATAGATGAGGAAAATAGAGCCAGGGTAGGTGGTTGATATATCCATTAGTCTTTTATGTATTAAAACATAAATCCAGTTCTCTAAGTCTAAATCCCATTGATATAAATATTTATTTTCTGTATTTTCTTCCTTTCATAACTTGGAATTTATTTCTTTGGACAGTAATCAGTGCTTCTAGCAGTACCTAGTATTTTTTAGGCTTCAGAAGAATGTGAGAAGCATAGCCACTTCAGGGGTCCTGGGAGGTTGTGATGGGTCATGAAGTTTCCTATTTCTGAGTGAGCAAAATTTTAGTTTTAGGGGAAATTTTGGATCAGGTCTAGCCTGGGAAAGAGAAGCAAATATAGCTGGAGGGGTGGTCAGTGGACATACACCCTCTTACAGGACATAGAAAAGGTGTATATGTTTAGGAACTCTGGCTAGCAATAGTTTCTAGCATGGGTACCTTGATGAGTCTGCTTGGGCTTCCTAAAGTTGAAAATTATAACTAATAATATGGATTGTGGGGCCTGAATTGATGTACTTAATCAAAGGATCATCTACCTAGTGCGAGCCCAGGCCACAGTCCAGACCTCAGACCTTTTCTCCCAGAGACACATAGAGCTTTAACCTGCTTTTGCACTTGAGCTTCCTGGCAGCATATGGGAAACAACCATGGGGACAGCAGTTTGTCAGAAAACTTTCCTGAGAGGAAGGAAGAGGGCATGTGTCTGGTGGTGAGGTTGGAGAAGGGTGAGGACAGATTCTCTACTATAGCCTACTTATCAGGATGAAGACCACTCTTCACCCCCAAAGCCCTCAAATGAATCCCTGAAATTCTCAGTAAATACAATGCAACCTTCAGGTTTTTATATCAAATGCTTACTATTCATGCCAATTATCATGCAGCACAATAACAAACAATTTTATATAATCTTAAAAATGGACCATGAAATTTGCATATCATGTCCAAAGCTTATAGTGTTGCATGTGATGAATTTATTAAATGAATAACTATTACATTGTGACTAGAGCAATATCTGCATCTGCCTAGTAATTCCTAAGTGCTTCTTTGTTCATAAAAACTTACTTTTTTCAGAAAAGCTAATAAAATTATGCAAGTTATAGTTCATAAAGATAAAAATTTTAAATAACATTATTTTGAAACAGCAAAGTTAAAAAAATTCCACAGTTCCATGCTTTATGGTCATCCAGTTGGCAAGGTAAAGACATGCCTCTGGTCCCCACTGTGTAACCCAAATTGAGTATCTAGGGCCTTTACTCTCTCCACTGTGCTGTATGAGGCCATACTTATATTTCATTTTGGAACCAACTGTCTTGACAGGTAGGGATTTTCCTCACTCCACCCATGCAGAAAAAGAGGAAGAAAAGACTCTGCACTGTGTCTCCGTCATAGTGTGGATCAAAAGAAAATTCATAAGGAGGCTCAGAAACTTCTGTTTGTGCCTCTAATGATTAAATATAAATGAATGTATTCAGCATCAATCAAAACATACTGCTCTTGGTTTTATTGGTGTTGTTCACCAATAGTTATGTTTCAAGCTGACAAGTATAATATGGATGGATATTTGGAACCCATATAAAGACTTAATCATGTAAAATGCCCCAACTGAGATTCATCAGAAGCAGTTTATTTTACACAGCAGTGTAATGGGGTAAATTCTATTGTCTTTATCATGAGACCTGAATCCTTGACATAATTTATCCCCATGAGGTTAGAAGAAAGTGAACAAATGAATTTATAAGAAAATATATTTGGTTTGACAATTTCTTTTACAGAAACTCTCAAAATTTGTACATGTAAATAATCATGTGGAAACTAGACAAACCCTGTAGAGTGGGCAGAGGCCAGTACCAGCCCATATAGGAAGTGGAAAATAGATACTCAAGAGTCCTGGCAGCAATATGAGCGTCCTGCCTGAAGCCTGAGTGGACTAGGAAGATCCCCATCTTGGAAGATATTTGGCACAATTAAAGAACAAAGTGGGGATCAGGTTATAAGGAATAAGTAAAACTGAGTTTCCTCTTCCAGTTAAGCATTGATTACTCATTCCCCAGGCCCACCCCTGCCACTAGTAAATCTGTATTCTAATTGGTATTCTAATATAGAACTATTGTGACTAATAATGGAAGAACTTGCAGCACTGATGTAGAGAAAATGGCCATGGTAATTGCTGAGGGCAGGCAGAGGGAAGAAGACATGTGATGTGAGGGCATTTTCGGGACTTGGAGTTGTCCTAAATGATATTGCAGGGACAGATGCTGGACATTATATTTCCTGCCATAACCCACTGAATGAACTGGGGGAGAGTGTAAACTATAAGGTTAACTAATATCCATGTGGTGCAGCAGTGCTCCAAAATGTATTCACCAAATGCAATGAATGTGCCACAATGATGAAAGAGGTTGTTGATGTGGGTGGAGTGGGGGTGGGGTGGGATGTGGGGTATATGGGAGCCTGTTATATTTTTTAATGTAACATTTTTTGTGATCTATGTTCCTTAAAACTTTTAAAAATAGTCAAAAAATAAAAAAATAAAAATATCAAACCAAAAAAAAAAACCCCAAAAAACAATAATTTCTGATTCTGAATTTTCATATTATAATTATTTCAAGTAAATTAGATCATGGAAAAGTAGTCCAATATTGTGGATGTATTTAATACCACTGAATTGTATATTTTAAAGAGGTTAAAAATGTGAAATTTTAGGTTGTGTGTTACTAGAATTGAAAAAAAAGCCCAAATCCATAGGTTTTGTGTTAGGCACAGAGAATGAACCTTAATTTAATCTATGGAATATAGTTATTAATAGAATTAAAATAATATTGTTTCATCAATTGTAACAAAGTTACCACACTAATGCAAAACGTTAAGAATAGGGGAAACTGTGTGTGAGGGGTTGGTTTATGGTGACTATACTTTCTGCACGATTTTTCTGTAAACCTACAACTGCTGTGCTAAGAGAAAAAAGTCAAAAAATACATAAGAGGGGGAAAATAAAATGAGCTTGGTTCTTGCAACCGGGATAAAAACCAGGGCCAGAAAAGCAGCAGTTCGATTTTGAAGAGCAGCTACAAGATGAAGCTATTCTTATATTTGCCCTGCATAGTGATCCCTTTGATTCCAAAGTGCTAGGTTGGGTTATGCTTACAGGAGGGAGTAAATAAGATCAGTGGCGAGGTTGAAAGAAAAAAAAGATTTATGAGGATATAGTGAGACTGCCAGTGGTAGGCTAAATTATGTGCCCCAGAATAAACACATTTTCTATCTTAATTCCATTCCAGAGACTGTGAACCAATTGTAAATTGTACCTTTTAAAGATTTTATTTTTAGTTTTATTGGTTTTAAAGTGTGGCCAGCTGACTCAGGATGGATCTTAATCCTATTGCTGGATGTCTCATAAAGAGAAAATCCCCAAAGCTAAAGAGAAAGAAATCCATGGGGAGGAGCCAGAAGCTGAAAGATGGTGGGAGCTGGAAGCTGGAAGATGGCAGAACCCAGAAAAGAAAGGACACTGACCAATATAATTAACAAGGGAATCAGAACATTTATTCCAAAGACATTGTGAATGGGTTTTTAAAAATCTGTGGAAATTAATAGCAACATGAACAGGACAAATTGTATTAACTTTCTAAGCCTCAGTTGTATCATCTGTAAAGAGTATATAATAATGCCTTGCACTCTTTTCATCGAGGCTACCAACAATTAAGTGAACTTGAAGGAGATCTCTTATGGAACTAGATGACACAGGTTTGGGTACACAGCAGGTGCTCAATAAATGTCCCCAAACTTTTTATCTGACTATAACACTTACTATCTATAAGATATTTGAGTAAATTGCTTAATTTTTGTTCTTCACTTTCTTTGGGACTCTAATAGACCATACTTTATAGTTTGTTGTGAAGATTAAATGAGGTAACACAAGTAAATCTTCTTTAAACAGTTGTACAGTACAAATATTAAAATGTTAGTTTTATATTGTCATTTCAGAGTTGCCTCAGGAAATTGTGGTACATTCTTTTAAAAAATTCCAAGTACTACATTTAGAAGTGGATCTGATTTTTTCTAGATAGAAAAATATTACTATAAAATAGTGAGTCTTAGTTATTTGTATGGTTTTTAAACTACTCTTGAATTAGAAAATAAGAATGCACAGGTCTAATGGAATGATAGATCCTAAAAGATTTTTATACCATAAAAATATATAACTTGGAAACTGTAAAAGTCAGGATGGTTAAAGAAAAGTGTTTAGGTTAATTGCTATGTTTCTGACATGATGAGACATTGAGAGTGATGGACTGATATGCTGATCTCAGATGTGTAGGCTTAGAACTTGGAGGCTAGAAGAATTCCTATGAATATCTATGTCTTCCCATGGTGTGTGAGTTTGGGAGAGAAGATGAGGACATTCAGGCAATGAGTGGAGGAAACAGGGTTCCTTGTTTCCCCTGTTTAGGACAGGTTGGTTCTTGGTGGTACTAGAGGTGACTGGAATCTAGAAACTGGCACATGAGTGAGTTGTAAGACACCATAATACTGAAGAAAAGAAGATCAATGCTTATAGGACACATGCAGAGAAAGACACAGGGCATAAACATTCTCAGTTTCCAGGCCTGGTTTATTTTATCCCCTCACCTAGAAACCCTTTATATTTTTTATTCCCTTTGCCAAATCCTTTTCCTTAAAGCTGAGGTCACTTTTCACCTTCTATATGAAGCTTCTCTGATAACACTAGCCCTTTGGTTATTTCTACCACCTCTGAATTCTTATCAACCTGTTGTCAGTAAAACTGATTTGTTACTTCATGCATGCAAATCTTTGTGGTTTAACCATATAAAATTGATGATATTCAACCAATTTTGACAAACAACTGCATTTTCATGTTTCAAGTTAATACTTGCATTATAATTAAGAGCATAAATTCCTGTTTCATTTATCTTTGTATCCACTGCATCTAGCATTGGATTATTAATATATTAGATTTTTAATAAATATTTTTTGAAAGAATGAATGATTGAATGAATATATATTGTCCTCTTACTTATATAAACTCTGAGAGAACAATAGATGATATGGACACTCAGAAAGTGCTTGTCAATAATTATTTCTAACAATTAATGATATTCAAAAATTGGAAAGATGTACTAAAAGTTTGGCTATGCAGAAATAATAACCCCAAAATTTAAAAAAACTCATTAGATTTTCTTCATGTTAAAAATTTTTAAAAAATTTCTTTTATTATTATTTTTTAAAGGAAGCTTTAGATTACATAAATTTTGCATGAAAATATAGAGGATTCCCATATATCCCACCCCCTCCATCTCTCACGGTTTTCCCCATTAAGAACATCTTTCATTAGTGTGGTACATTTGTTACAATTGATGAACACACATGAAGTATTGCTACTAACCTTGGTCTGTAGTTTACCTTATGGTTTACACTTTGCACCACACAATTTATAGATTTTAATTAAATGTATAATGACCTCTGTCATTGCAATGTCATGCAGAACAATTTCAATGTCCTCGAAATGCCTCCATGTTACATCTATTCTTTCTTCTCCCTCCCCTCAGAAGTTTTGCTGTCCATTGTCTTTTTAGAAATTGTTACAATTTCTTCTATTGCTAGAATAACAATAACTCTACTTTAGTCTGTAGTTGCATTACTCCCTTTGTTCATTCCTCAAGGTACTACATCTGAAATCACACAGATATTAGAATAGATAGATAAAAAGAAAAATTTCAGGAGGTATTCAGGCAATTGAATAACAACATGAAACACACAAAGATATGCATTATAGGCATCCCAGAGGGAGAAAAGAAGGGAAAGGGGGCAGAAGGAGTGTTGGAGGAAATAATGGCTGAAAATTTCCCAACTCTTATGAGGAATATGGATGTACATGTCTAGGAAGCACAGTACACTCCAAATAGTATAAATCTTAACAGGCTTACCCTGAGACTTTTTTTTTCAAATTGTCAAATGCTCAAGACAGAAAGAATACTGATAACATCGAGAGAAAAGAGATTTATCACATACAAGGGAAGCTCGGTAAGATTAAGCACTGATTTCTCATCTGAAACCATGGAGGTGAGAAGGCAGTGGTATGACATAGTTAGGGTGCTAAAAGAAACTTGCATTAAAAAATGAGGAAGAGCTCAAAATATTCACAGATGAACAGAAATTAAGAGAGTTTATTGAAATTTTAACTCACTTTAAATGAAAAATATGTTCTGGATTGTAGCAGAGATTATGCAGCATGCTAGATCCAGGCCCTTGCCTTTCCTAAGTTTCTCACAGTTAATGTTTAATCATCATCAAAGGAAAGAAAAGAGAAGTTTAAATTTTACTTTTCAAATGACTATCAGCCCTAAACTAATTCAAGATTGATTCCCTCACTTACTACACTTTTAAAAGTAAATTGAAAGGTGAAACTGCGTGACTGATTTGAGGAAATTTGAACTTAAAGTTGAATTCTAATATTATTTAAAGATTGCTTTTGTGAGACAGATAAATTAGATACAAACCTCTTCTGAGGGCTAAAGAGACCCACAGGTTTTATGGTCATGGCAGATGGAGTTCACTGCCATGTCAGTTGGCCCTTCTTTAGAGTTGGTGTTTCTGCGTGATGGAGCTGGACTCAGATGTGATCTCTTTTCACAAGTCTTTCCTGTTACTTTATCAGAATTGTAGTTGGTGCTGGGGTTTAAGATAGATCTAGGGGATCTGAATCTCTGGACTGACCATATGATAGCCAGGCCCTGAGCCTCAACAGACTTCAGCTCATACACTCTGGTTTATTGGACTTACCCCACTCAGCTAACATGGAGTTGAAGAAGGTCAACCATCACACCATGGAGCCAAGAGTGCCTACAACTGCAAGCAGGAGGATTGCATCCAGCATCCATGTGGAATCTAAACCCCCTCTTGACATAGATGTGGAATGGACACAACCAATCCAAGGTCCACAGGATGGAGGAATACAGTGGACTTACTGATATTCTATTCATGAACTATTGTGGTTAGTAATCGAGAAAATGGGGCATTGGTGTGGAAAAAGTGGCCATGGTGGCTGCTGGGTTTGGGGAATGGGAGGAAGAGATGAGATGTGGAGGCATTTTCGGGACTTGGAGTTGTCCTGGGTGGTGCTGCAGGGACAATTACCAGTCATTGTAGATCCTCCCATAGCCCACTGGATGGAACGTGGGAAAGTGTGGGCTATGATGTGGACCATTGACCATGAGGTGCAGCGATGCCCAGAGACGTATTCACCAAATGCAATGGATGTTTCATGATGATGGGGAAGAGTGTTGTTGTGGAAGGAATGGTGGGGTGGAGGGGGTGAGGGGTAAATGGGGACCTCATATTTTTTTAATGTAAAATTTTAAAAAATGAATTAAAAAATAAAAAATAAAATAAAAATTAAAAAAAGATTGCTTTTGTGCACTTTAGAGTTGACGGGTAAGATTTAGCCTTTGACTTGTGAAGCCCACATATCCCTTATCTGATCACACTTTCTAAGACAAATCTATTCAAGATCAGTGCTGCCAAAAAAAGAATTGTTAATGTGGAAATGCTTCAGTGGTCCTGTTGCTGTATAGATTTGAGAAGTATCTTAAATCCAGCCATCAGAATGGCTGAGATCATCTGGTCCAGTGTTCTCAATTTACATCTGGGAACATTGAGGTTAAGAGATCTGCCAAGCTGACTAAGCAAGAATGAGCTAAACTAGAATTTGGGACTCTAGTGGTTACTTCATGGCACCTCTTAGGTGTGTCTGTTTCTCAAAAGGTTAAAATAAGAGTCAGACAATTAGGATGCTGAAAACACCAACAGAAAGCATATCTCTTAACTGTAATTACTAGAGGATATTTAGATTAATAAATATGAATAAGGCAATGTGGAGAACTTGTAGTGATCTATAATCTAGAAAATATACAAAGGAAGACATTTAAAAGACCTCTAGGGAGCTCTGTTAAATTAAGCACTTGTTCATATTTTAATGAGATTAACATAAGTATTTTGATAGGTAGAATATAATCCAATTAGGAAGAAAGAGATAACTCCAATTTGAACTTTTCTTTTTATGTTTTTATTGAAACTTAAATTCAGGAAAAGGAAGAAACAAACACTTTATTTTATAAAAGTACTTCATTAAAATAATTCAAACTGCCAAAAGAAACTTAATTATAGAAAAAAGTTGATGACAAAGTACCATACACTTAAAAATGCATTTCTAAATCGTAAATATTGAAAATATTCTTTAAAAGGAATTTTTATTGGCATACAAGAACTATATGAATATTTCCCAGTGTTTCCAGAAAATATTAATTAGATGTAAGCAGAAATTACTGTTCCTTTTGTGTCTTTTAAGTAATTTTAATACTTCAACATGCTAGAGAGTAAAGGTAAGCAGTGCTGTCCCAGCATCAAATGGCTGTGTGGATCTTTGGTAAGGTATATAGGCAGAGTGTGGGGAATGAGGGGACAGCCAGAATAAAGGTCCAAGGCCATAAATTTTAAAAAGATGATCTGACTTGGTGTCAGCTGAGAGTATTCCAGAGTCTCTTTCTAAGAGAGCCTGGAATAAAGGGTGGACAGAAGTAGACAGCATTTCTATGTCCCTGCAGAGATAAGATTTTGTCTTTTAAGCATTCAGAAAGATAGTGATTAAGCTACACCTGCCTTAGGCACCAAATTTTCATTATAAAAGTTCATGCTCATTATATAAAATTAGAAAATTCAGGAAAACACTATCCAAAATCACTTATAATCCAATCACTCAGAAATTACCTTCATTTACATTTTGGCATGTTTCCTTCTGCAAAAACAAATTAACTCAATGAGAACAAAGCTATACAGTTTTTGGTGTCATTCTCTACGGGATTTAGTAAATGTTTCTTGACAACTTTATTTTAAAATCATGCCAGTGGTAGTTTGAAACTGTATGTACTCCAGAAAAGTTTGCTATTTCTGTGGGACCCATTTTAAGTAGGATCTTTTGGTGAGAAGGATCTTAATTTAAGATGTGACCCACCTCATTCAGGGTGAGTCTTAATCCTCTTACTGGAGTCCTGCATAAGAAAGCAAAATTCAGAGGAAAAGAAAAGCCATGGAAGCTATGGAAGCAAGAAACCGAAAGCAACAAAAACTGGAAGAGAAGGGAGAGACCAGCAGAAGCCACCATGTGCCTTGCCATGTGACAGAGCAGTCCATATTGCTGGCAGCTGGTCTTCAGGAAGAAGGTATTGTCTTGATGGTGCCTTGATTTGGATATTTTCAGGGCCTCAGAATTGTAAGATAATAAATTCCCATTGTAAAAGTCAATGCTTTTCGTGTTATCTGCTTTGAGCAGCTTAGCCAACATATTTTATAGTATCTGCTTTAAGCAGCTTAGCAAACTAGAAAAATGCCTCATACTAGCACATGGATATATCTGCCTTTACTTAACTATTTAATTTGCATTCGATAGTTTTGTAAGTAAGTCTTTGAATACGTCTTTAGTTTTTTCCTTAAAATAGACTAATAGGACTTGAAATAGTGGGTGAAAGTTTGTGAATAGTTTTAAGGATCTTGATAAATACTGCCCAATTTCCTCTACTGACAGTTGATGCCAATGAACTCCCCACAGTATCAGGAAAGATCAACCAATTTGGGTAATTGTAAAAGAGAAGACAATCTGCAAGTATTGGTAGAGTTGCACAAGTACCTCAAAAAAGTGAAACTTGAATCAGAAGCATGGGCCAAGCATCAGAATTGTTCTTATCCATAGCCATGGTTCCAAATCCTAGGTAAACATTAGAAACACACTTGAGGAGGCATTGTATTTTTTTTTTTAAATGTCACAGAATTGTCCACTTGAAAGTGATCTAAATGATTTAAAAATTTTTTAGCAATTTTATTGACATATATTTATATACGATACAATCCATTCAAAGTATAAATTCAATGGGTTTTGGTATAATCACAGTTGTGCACTCATGTCACAATCAATATTAGAGCATTTTCACTACTTAGCAGCCCTTAGCAGTTACTTTAAATCCCTCTATCCATCCCCTGCCTTACATATCTGCTAATCTAATCTATCCTTAAAAACTTTATTTATATTTACATTTTATATAAATGGAGTCAAACAATATGCAGTACTTTGTGTCTGGTTTCTATCACTTATGGTAATTCTCAAAGAGGTTTTTAAAAAATTTTTATTTTGAAATAGTTAAAGATTCACAGGAAGCTGCAGAGGAGTGTGGAGAAGACACATGTACCCTTCACCTAGTTTCTTCCAATAGCTACATTTTACCTAAAATTTATGATATCTAAACCAGGAATTTGACATTGGTATAGTGTGTGTCTAATTTTATGCCGTTTACTCACATTAATTCCTGTAAACATTCCACAATCAAGATGTCTATCTTGGTTCCATCAAGATTCTATCACCACAAAGATCTCCCTATGCCAGCCCTTTATAGTCACACTCACTATATGCTCACTCACCATCCCTAATGCTTAGCAACACTAGTCTGTTTCCCATATAATTTCAGAAGTGTTATATATGTAGAATTATATATTATTTGACTTTCTAAATTTAATTTAATTTTTATTTTTATTGTCTTTTTTAAAAAAAGATGAATAGATCACACAAAATGTTATATTAAAAACATAAGACAGGGAAACATACTTGGCCCAGTGGTTAGGTTGTCCGTCTACCACATGGAAGGTCCGTGGTTCAAACCCTGGGCCTCCTTGACCCGTGTGGAGATGGCCCATGTGCAGTGCTGATGACTTGCAGGGGGTGCCGTGCCACACAGGGGTGTCCCCACATGGGGGAGCCCCATGCGCAAGGAGTGCACCCTGTAAGGAGAGCTATCCAGCGCAGAAGAAAGTGCAGCCTGCCTAATAATGGCGCCACCCACACGGAGAGCTGACACAACAAGATGACGCAACAAAAAGAGACACAGATTCCCGTGCTGCTGACAACAACAGAAGCGAACAAAGAAACAAGACACAGCAAATAGACACAGAGAACAGACAACCAGGGTGGGGGTGGGGGAGGGGAGAGAAATAAATAAATAAATCTTTAAAAAACAACAAAACAAAACAAAAAAACACATAAGACGTTCCCACATATCCCACTCCCCACCCTCCACCCCCACTCCTCCCACATCAACATCCCCTTTCATCAGTAAAGCACATGGACCATAGTTTACATTGTAGTTCACACTCTCCACTAGTCCATTCACTGGGTTATGGCAGGATATACAATGTCCTTGCATTATCATTCAGGACAGCTCCAAGTTCCAAAAATACCCCATAACACACCTCTTCATCCCTCTTCCTGCCCTCAGTAACTCCTATGGCCACTGTCTCCACATCAATTATACAATTTCTTTCATTGCTAGAGTCTCAACAGTTCTATAATAGAATGCCAGCAAGTTCACTCCAACCCATATTATATTCCTCCATCCTGTGGACCTGGGATGGCGATGTCCATTCCACCTCTAAGTTGAGAGGGGGTTTAGATTCCACATAGCTGATGGACACAATTCTCCTGTTCACAATTATAGACATTCTCGGTTCCCTGATGTGGTGGTTGACCATTCTCATCTCCCTATCAGTGACCTGGGTAAGTCCAATGACTGGAGAGTAGGAGTTGCAAACCTGCTGAGGCTTAGATCCCACATGGCTGATGGATGAGATTCTCCTCCTTGCAGTTGTAGACTCTCTCAGTTCCCTGGTGCAGTGGTTGACCACTCCCATCTCCCTGTCAGCAGACCTGGGTAAGTCCAACGAACCAGAGAGTAGGTGTTGCAACTCTGCTGAGGCTCAGGGCCCAGCTGGCACATGGAAAGTCCAAAGAGTCAAGTCTCGTGAGCATACACCAACCCTGGCACCAACCACAGGTTCAGTAAAAGTGACAAAAGAAGCCATGTGTAGAGAGATCACATCTGAGTCTAACTCAATCATAATCAGGAGCATAAATTCCAAAGTAAGACTCATAGGCAAGGCACTGAACACCAGAGTCATCTGTCACAACCGTAGAACCTGTGTGTCTCTATAGCCCTCAGGAGCACCTGTATCTGGGGTTGTATCTACTTTGGCTGTTATTTGACCTTTTGAGGTTGGCTTTTTTACTCAGCCTTTGAGATCTATCTAAGTTGTTGCTTGTATCAAAGAGAGTTTCTTCCTTTTCATTATCGAGTAATATTCCATGGCATGTTTGTACCACAATTTGTTTAACCATTCACCTATTGAGAGACATTTTTGTTGTCTTCAGTTTTGGGTTATTACAAAGAAAACTGCTGTGAATAATCATGCACAGGTTTTTGTGTGAATAGAAGGTTTCATTTCTCTGAAATAAAAGCCCAGAAGTGCAATTGCTGAGCTGCATGCTAAGTGTATGTTTGCTTTTTAAGTAACTACCAAACTGCTTTCCTGAGTAGCTATCTCATTTTACATTCCCACCAGCAATGTATAAGAGATCTGATTTCTACACATCCTTAATAGTATTTGATATTAAAGTTATTTTGATTTTATCTGTTCTAATAACTGTGGAAACAACTGTGGAGTATTTTTTTACTATATGATGCTTGGGCCTTATCCCAACCTGACTAAATCTGAATCTGAAGAAATTGGGTAACTCTGTTTATAAAGTTCTTGAGGGAACTCTAATGTATAGCTAGAATTGAGAATCACCGAACTGGAACAGTGGTTCTCAAGGTGCGGTCCCTAGACCTACAGTATCAGCATCACCATCAACAGGGAACTTTTTAGAAGTACAGATTATCAGGACTCATCTTAGCCCTACTAAGTCAGAAACTCTGAGTTTCAGGTCTGTTTTAGCAAGCCCTCCTATTTGTTCTGATATAAGATAAAGTATGAGAACTACTGACTTATAGGGTAAAAACAAGGAGGAGCTGTTTTGGCAAAAAATATCCTCCATTTTGAAAGGGAGAGAAATAATTACGAGATAAATTTGGACTTTTGATGGTGGTTATAGATTACCGGGGGTAGGGGTACCAGGAACTAAATAAAACATGGAAGACTCTTGCACTAATCAGCCAAAGGGGTGGTGCAAAATATCAGAAATCAGGTGGTTTTTATAGAAGGTATTTATTTGGGGTAGAAGCTTACAGTTACCAGGCCATAAAGTGTAAATTACTTCCTTCATCAAAATCTATTGCTATGTATTGGAGCAAGATGGCTGCTGTCATCTGCCAGAGTTCAGCCTTCCTGTTTTCCTCTTTTCCTGGGCCTTGTTTCTCTTTGGGCTCAGCTGCTTTGCTTTCTCCACAAGGAAGCTGTAGACTATCAAGTTAATGGCTCTTTCTCTCTCCCCAAGGCCTCTAATTGAGGCTTCTCTCTTGCTTCTCTGTGTGCTTACTTCCCAGACTTACAGATAAAAGGCATGGCAAAAGACAGAGTTGGGAGTTTTGGTCCTGGAGCCTGGGAAAATGCTAAAATTAATTCTGAATCATTTACATAGAAAAGTATATGGACATAAAAACATCACAATTTCTTTTGGTTCATTTAGCTGTAGAGAAGGTGAATTTATTTTTCATCAATATATCTTCAACACCTAAAACAATTATTTACACATAATATGTACTTAATAAATATTTGCTAATAATGGAATGCATGGATGACAAGGCAGCCAAAGTGTCTTAACAGCCTTTACATCTGATCTGGTAGAAATCTGAACTTAAAATATTAATTTAATTGGAGAAATCTAGTGCATGGCACTATGGTGAACTTTCACAAATCTCTTTGTCAGTAATTATCAAAAGTTTATCAGTAATTATCAAAAGTTTTCCTGACCCATCAAGAAGATGAAGATGATAGAGTTGTAGTTTGTTTAGCACTAAAGATGTGTGTGACCAATGCTTTGGAACCAAGGTGGGTTGTAGGGCTACCTGTGGGGACATAGCTATTAGTGGTTTGCTTCTTTGTGTTTTAGACAACGGAGTCAGTATTACTCTCCTTTATAGACTAAAGAGGCTGCAGGCAGCTGAATGCCTTCCTAGAAGCTAGGGAGAGGCCAGCTGCCTCTGCTATCCATGATGCTAGAACCAGAATTGAACTCCAGGAGTTGCTGGCTTTTGCACCTTGAATGTAGCCTGTATATAGAATGTGAAACCTTGTGGTGATGCCTTCGCAGAAGCTGGAAAGGCTCTTAGATTTGGTCTACCATCAGAAAGAACCTAATCATTTTTACAATTGACGAGGGATCTAGAGGAAGGTGTAAACATTTCTTTATTCTTCACCTTAAAATTTTTCTGTCTGTGCTGTGTAAACTCCTCATGAGTACCAGAAGTCCCCTGTCCTTTTGATTTCCTTCTTTTTGTCTACTCCTCTCCCTTGACTTAATTCTGTTGCAATGCCCCGTGTTCCAGTTGGCAAGCCCTAATTTACATTCATCACTTGTGTTTCTCAGAATGGAGAAGCTACTATGTATATAAATACTTCCTCTTGATAATATTGATCAACTCTTGTAGAAGAACTTCATGAGTTATTGAGTTAAAAAACACCTTCCCTATGGGGGAGTGCCTAGAGTAGGACAACAGGTTGAAGCAAACTGACCTGTGAAAACCATCTTCTTCTCTCTAGTGCAGATTGAGTGATAACTGAGGCTTTACTAGTGGTTTGTCATTGCCACTTAGTGTTGCTTCTAATCCCCTCAAATTTTAGTGGCTACTCTAATCTCCCATTGTGTGAAAATAGAGATAATTTTACCTTGGTCTTTTTAGAAGTGTCTGTCACAGAGGGTGCTATCCTTTAAATCTCACTCCAATGATTGCAATTCCTTATCAACATGCAATTTTCCATGGATACATTTACAACTAGTTTAAAGATGCCAGGACAAGAATGGGACGCTGGAGAGATCATTGCCTGGTGGGCTCCAGTGTGAAAGTCCAGAAGGGCAGTGTCCTGGCAAACCTCCAGGAATACTAACACCACTATGTGCTTATTTCTCCTTCCTGGGGAAGCAGATGAGATTATCTGCCAAAGAACATTGCCTTTAATCTTTTTTGCCTTTTTTTCTTTTCCTTTTTATTTATTTATTTTTAAAAACATCTTACATTGGTGTGGTGCATTTGTTACAATTGCTGAACACAAATTGAAGGGTTGCTATTAACTATGGTCTCTAGTTTACATTATATTTTACACTTAGCACTGCTTAATATTATAGGTTTTGACGAAATGCATAATGGCCTGTACCATCATTGCAATGTCATGCAGAACAATTCCAATGCCCCTAGAATGCCCCATGTTACACCTATTCTTCCCACTCACTCCCCTCAGAATCTCTGGTGGCCACTGCCTTTATATCAAATATCCAAGTTCTTCCATTGCTAGAATAACAATTCTACTTTAGTCCATAGTTGCAATCCCCCCTTCTATTTGTTCATTTCTCAATCTTGAGGATTTGGGGATGTTGACACCCACTCTGTTTCTGATTGAGAAGGGACTTAGAACCCTGGGGACAGCGGAGGGAACTGTTTTGCTTGCACTTGTAGATTCTGTTTTTGACGTGGACATTGTCCATCATCATTCTTTTATTTGTCCTGGGCAAGTCCAGTGAACCAGAGAGTAGGTGTTGCAACTCTACTGAGATTCAGAGCTCAACTGACATATGAACAGACCAAAGATTTAAGTCTCCAGGACATACATTTAAGGAGTATAGTGTTAATTATGGGTTCAAATAAAAGGGTGGATGAACCATGTGTAGGGAAATTATAAATGAGTCTAACTCTGTTACCTGGGTGTACCTGGGACATGCTTATGTGGCATATGAATATGTTCAAGTGGTCATGGGGCATTGTCCTGGTGGGTGGAGACCCACACAATAACCAAAAGAAAATTGAATTTCCATCCATACTGCTGCATTCTCTAATAGAGTGGCAAGAATCCCCTGAGTGCAAGGCCAGTGCTTAGCAAAGGATGACAGACCATTTTGCCCTACCTTCCCCCTGGTGTGGGACATGACTCCTAGGTATGAGCCTCCCTGGCACTAAGGGATTATTTCCAAGCAACAATTAGCAATGCACCTGGAAAAAGACCTTGCCCCAAAGGGGGAAATATTAAATACAAATGAGTTTTTATACCTAAGCAATTTCAAAGAGTATCAGGAGGTCATTCCAGAGGTTACACTTATGCATGTCTCAGGAGGATCTCACTGACTGCCACAGTAAACAGTGCCTCTAACAGTGGGGATCCTGAGGGCTCTAGACACATCTAGACACTACAGGCAGGGCAGACAATCTCAGCAATTCAGCACCCTGTCAGTGGGCCTTTATTCTTAAGTGAGTTATTGCAAGGATCTGGTTAGGTTATTTGTAGGAAAGAACCAGGAAGCCAGAGTAAACATTTAAGAAATGAATTTCTTAGAAACTGAACTTTCACGAATTTATTGACCTTCCCAGAATACCCAAAGTGGAAAATTATGTAAATCATGGCTTTTTATTCAGGTATTCAATTTAAATTAAGCTTTCTTTAGTCTTACTAAGTAAGCTCCAGAAATACATAACTTTTGTCTTTAAAAATGTAGACCAATAAGTGTGCATGCAGAGGACATTGTTGGTTTCTAACAAATTTCATCTTTCTTTCCTTCTGTCTGAGAATCCTTTTTAAACACCTTCTTCCTCAACCAGCCATGTGCCTCCAGGAAAGGGATCATGCCTCTGGTCTACTTTGGTTTGAGGGTAATTCCTGTGACATTTTGATGAATGGCATTATAAACCAATTTTGGTCAGTAAAATATCAAGATAATTTTGTTAGGAATATCTGGAAAAAGTTTTCCTCTTCTAAGATAATTCCATGGGAAGAAATAATTTATCTGGACATTGTCATTGTCATTCAATGTGTGAACATAAAAGGGGTGAACACAGATTAGAGTAAGAAAAGGAATTGGATATTTAGTGGGAGAATTTCATGTGAATAATCAGAACACCTTTTTATCTTCCAATTGTTGTGAAAGTATTTGGACCAAACATTTTAAAATTTGCTGAGCTTTTTTTCATTGGCTATTTATACAAAAAATTAAGAAGTTGTTCACTTCTATAATATTCTTCTTTTTTTTTTTTTAATGACTGTGCTTTGCAAAATAAATACTTATTCCTTGAATACTAATGAAGATCTGGAAAAAAACATTAGGGATATACTATATTCTGAATGTAATTGAAGTTGACACAAGGAACACAGTGTCTGTAGATTCTTGTCCCCAAATGCAGAGAACCTAATATTTTATTCCACTGCTACTAGGGTACAGAACATTTAAGATCCTGAGCCTCTCTTCCCTGCCTCACAGATGCATTTTCACTTCTCAGGAAATCTTGTTCTGTTCACAAAGAACCTTCCTCTTTTATTCCTATACCTACTTTCTATAAAGCCCTTTTTCTCCCAACTATTTCTGTGTAGGTTAACTCCCCTATTTCTTCTTTGAAATTATTTTTGGAAATGACTTTTTAAAAAAAGCAGCTGATTCTTTATGTTTGAATATTATTGTAAATTATTCAAAATTTCTTTGTAAAGGATAAATCCTTAAGGAAACTTTGTGATATAAATAAAAAACTTAAAGATCATAAATCCTTATAAGTGACATATATTATTTCTCAGTATAGTGTGTATCCATAAAATTAGTTTCATCTCATTTTATAGAAAATTCATGATCCTCCATATTTAGAGATTAACGTTTTGAAAGAATTAGTTGGTATCTTTGACCAGATTTTAGTCAAATGTAGTTTTAAGTTCTATTCCTTATAAATTGATGGAAGTAATGATTAAAACTCTAAGTATGTTTTTAAATGATTGCTCTCATTTGGGAATCTAGTAAAAGTTTTAATGTTAGTGAATATCTAGATTTTTTTCAAATTCTGATTTGTTCATATTATATGGTACTTTTTCTATTTTATGCATTTTTCTACTCAAAATTTTAGTTTTATAAATTGTAACTTCTCCAGTGTTTGAAGTTTCACACAAAATTTTCTGTTCATAAAAATATTTTTTCTACTTGCAGAATGTTTGGGAAAAATGAAGAAGAAGAGAACAATGTAGTACTTTCAACATCATATTTTTGCCAATCTCAAATGTACTTTATTTTCTCTTTATTTTTAAAGAAGTTTTAGATTATGAAAAAGTTACATAAAAAATATAGGAGATTCCCTATATATGACTTTTCTGAAATCTAAAGCTTCTTTGAAGATAAAATGAAAAAAGTATATAAGACACAGAGGAAACATACAGAAGAAACTGTCACTGTAGATATAAGGGAACAGATCTTACGTAGTGAAAGACACAATGTATAAAAAGTTTTTATTTTTTGTTATTTTTCAAATTGTTATTTTCTTATTAATTTTATTTGGTTATTTTTTAGCTTCATTTTTGGAGAGATTTTAGATCACAGAAGGTTCACAACTGTGGCAGGGAGGATAATTGGTGTGGGGTATCAGTGATGGAGAATGTGTGGAGCGGGGTGCACCTACGGTATGCCTCAAAGTTATATTAATATGGTCAAATGTTCATGCCACATTGTCCCCATGGGCAGAGACCCACACAATATGGAGACCCACACAATAACCAAAAGAATATTGAATTACCATCTTTCAGAATTTGAGGACATGGGCAGTGCCTAGCAAAGGAGGAAACCATTATGTCAGGTCTTTATGAAATTGAAACTTAGCCTAGTATATATATATATATATATATTTATATATATAAATACTATATATATATATAAATATAAATATATATATAGTATATAGTATATAGTATATATATATAGCCTAGGAGTTATCTCTTTAAAGCCTTGTTGCTCAAATGTGATTTCTTTCTAAGCCAAAATCAGCATATAAATGCATTACCTTCCCCCTGGCATGAGACTTGACTACCTGGGATGAACCTCCCTGGCACTGAGGGATTATTACCAAGCACTATCAATGCATCTGGAAAAAGACCTTAACCAAAATGGAGAAACATTAAATACAAATGAGTTTTTATGGCTAAGTGGTTTCAAAGTGAGTCAGAAGATCATTACAGAGGTTACACTAATACACATCTCAGCAGGAGCTCCTTGACTGCCACAGTAAATAGTGCTTCAAACAGCAGGGCTCCTGAGGGCTCTAGAGACATCTAGACACTATAAGCCAGACAGAGAATCTCTGGAATTTGACACCCTGTCAGTAAGCCTTACTTTGGAATTTATGCTCCCCAGTGCAACAGTGTTAGATCCATTTATAGTTTCCCTATACATGGCTCTCCTGCCCCTTTTATTTAAACCTATAATTAGCACTATGCTTGTTAGATATATGTCCCAGAGATTTAAATCTTTGGTCTCTTTGTGTGCTGGTTGAGCAAGCAATACTTACCCTACAGTTCATTGAACTCACCCAAGACAACTAACAAGGAGGTGATAATGGGCAATGCCCATCCCAAGGAACAGAGAGTGTCTAACTGAAAGCAAGATATTTTGATCCATCTGCCCCATGGGATTTAAGCTACTGCTGAATTAGAAACAGAATGGGCATCACCATCCCAAAACCTCAAGACTGGGGAATGAACAATGGACTAAAATAGACTTATTATTCTATTACAGACTTATTGTTATTCTGGCAATGGAAGAACTTGACTCCTTGATATAAAGGTGGTGGCCACCAGAGGTTCTGAGGGAAGAGTGGTACATTTGTTACAATTGATGAACAAATATTGAAGTATTGCTACTACCCACCTTGTCTATAGTTTATATTATGGTTTACACTTTGCACTGCACAATTTTATAGGTTTTGGCAAATACGTAATGACCTCCTTTTGTTTGTTCACTCCTAAATCTTGAGGATTTTGGGATGGTGATGCCTACTCTGCTTCTGATTGAAAGGGGGCTTTGATTCATGGGGCAGATTGATGGAACTGTCTTGCTTGCAGTTGTAGATACTCTGTTTTTTGGAATAGGTGTTGTAGCAGTTTGATATTAATGAATTTAAAAAGAAATATAGATTGTAAATTGGTCAGTTCCTCTTGCATGATAACCCTTTGATTGTATTAGATTCAGCCAAGACATCTGATTAAATTTGGTAAGATTAGGGCTCTGATCCAACCATGTCATTAGAGTGCTACTCAGTGTCTAATCCCAGCCTGCTTGGGGATAAAACAGATGCTCACACAGAAGTAAACACACAGAGAAGAACACAGGGGAAGAGAGACAGCTCATCAAACAGGATCCTGTGGCCCTGGGACAGAGAGATGAGCCTGATAGTCTACAGCTGTCCTTATGAAGAGGCCAGAGCAGCTGAGCCTGGAAAAAATGAGCCCCCAGAAGAGAGACAAGCCTTATGCCAGCCTACAGCTGAGATCAGAAGAAGCTGGGACCAAGGAGTGTTAAGAAGAAAGAGGAAGGCTGAACTCTTGCAGACATCGCCGACCATCTTGTGTCAACATGTGGCAACAGACTTTGGGTGAGAATGTACCTCTGAAGTTACCTTGAGTTGGACTTTTTAGGGCCTTGTTACTATAAGCTTCTACCCCAAATAAATACCCTTTATAAAAGCCAACAGATTTCTGGTACTTTGCATGAGCACCACTTTGACTGATACAGGTGTTGTCCACCATCATCCTTTTCTTAGTTGTCCTGGATGAGTCAGATGAACTGGAGAATAGGTGTTGGCTGCAACTCTGCTGATATTCAGGGCTCAACCAACATATGAAAAGACTGAGCATTTAAGTCTGAGAACATATATTTAATGAGTATAGTGTTAATTATAGGTTCAAATAAAAGGGTCAGAAGAGCCATGTGTAGGAAAATTGTAAACGATTCTAACTTTGTTACATTAGGGAGATAGGTTAACATATATTCTAATGTAAGTCCCACTGATGGACTGCCAATTTCCTGGGGTTGTCTTCCCTGCCTGTAATGTCCAGATGTCCCTATAGCCCTCAGGAGCACTTATGCTTAATGCATTGTTTACTGTGGCAGTCAATTAAATCTTCCTAGGACATGCATAAGTGTATAACTTCTGGAATGATCTGGCTCACTTGGAAATCTCTTAGCCATAAAAATTCACTTGTGCACCCCTCCCTACCTGGGACATGCCCCTATGGCATATGAAAATGTTCAAGTGTTCATGGGGTATTGTCTTGGTGGGTGGAGACCCACACAATAACAGAAAGGCTATTGAATACCTGTCCTGGGAAGCCCTGCACTATTCTCTAATAGAGCAGCAAGAATCCCCTGAGCACATGGGTAGGATGAGAGACCATTAAGTCAGGCCCTTGATATTGATAGTTGTAATTATGAACCTTGTTCTTGTGAAGTTGGAACTTAACCTAGTATTATATATTGCCTAAGAGTTACCTCCTGAAAGCCTCCTTGTTTCTCAAATGAAGCCTCTCCAAGCCAAACTCAGTATGTAAATGTACTACCTCCCATTACCATGTGGGACATGACTCTGGGGACCAAGGGAGTATTACCAAATGCCTACTATAGATACAACTGGAAAAAGACCTTGACCAAAAGGGGGTAATATTAAATACAAATGAGTTTTAATGGCTAAGAGATTTCAAAGTGAGTCAGGAGCTTATTGCAGTGGTTAAGCTTACGTACATCTCAGCAGGATCTCATTGACTGCCACAGTAAATGATGCCTCAAACAGCAGGGCTCCTGAAGGCCCTAGAGACACCGGGAATCTATAAGCCAAGCCAGGAGCAGAGACTCTCTGGAATTTGGCACCCTGTCAGTAGGACTTATTTTGGAATATATGCTTCCCCATGTAACAGAGGTAGACTCATTTATAATTTCCCTACACGTGGTTCTTTTGCCCCGTTTATTTGAAATCATAATTAGCACCATACTCATTAAATATGTGTCCCAGAGACTTAAATCTTTGGTCTGTTTATATGCCAGTTGTGCCCCGAATCTCAGCAGAGTTGCATCACTTACTTTCCAGTTGATCGGACTTGCCCAGGACAGCTAACAAAAGGATGATAATGGACAATGCCAATCCCAAAAAACAGAGTATCTACAACTGCAAGCAAGACTCTTCCCTCTATCTGTACCTTGGGATCTAAGCCCCTTCTCAATCAGAAACAGAGTGGGCATCACCATCCCCAAATCCTCAAGCTTGAGAAATAAACAAACCTAAGCGGGGAATGCAGCTATGGACTAAAGTAGTCTTATTATTATTCTAACAATGGAAGAACTTGTATCATCGACATAAAGGCAGTGGCCACCAGAGGTTCTGATGGGAAGGAGAAGGAAGAATGGGTTTAACCTGGGGACATTTTTGGGATATTGGAGTTGACCTGCATGACATTATAGTAACAGTACAGGCCATTATGCATTTTGGCAAAACCTATAAAATTGTGTGGGGCAAAGTATAAACTATAATGTAAACTATAGTCCATGGTTAGTAGTAATGCTTCAATATGTACTCACCAATTGTAACAAATGTACCACACTAATGAAAGATGTGTTAATGTGGGAAGGTATTGGGGGGGGGTGTCATATATAAGAATCCCCTATTTTTTTTATTAAAAACATTTTTTTTAAAATTTATTCCCCCTTCCCCTCCCCCTCTCTCTCCCTCACCGTGCTGTTTTTTTTCTGTCTGTGTTCATTCACTGTGTGATCTTCTGTATCTATTTCTCTTTTTTGTCTTCTCTACTCATTTTTTCTCCTCTAGGATTCTATCCTGGGGACCCCGGATGTGGAGAGAGGTTCCTTGTCAGCTGTGCCACCTCAGTTCCTAGTTTCTTTTGTGCTTCACCTTGACTTTCCCCTTCATTTCTCTTTCGTTGTGTTATCATCTGGCTGTGTGACTCACTTGCATGGGCACTTGGCTCACTGTGTGGGCACTCAGCTCACCATGTGGGCACTTGCATGGGCACTTGGCTCACCATAAGGGCACTGGCTCACATGCAGGCACACTTTCTCTTCTTTTTCACCAAGAGGCCCCAGGGATTGAACCCAGGTCCTCCTGTATGGTAGGCGGAAGCCCTATCACTTGAGCCACATTCTCTTCCCTCCCCTATATTTTTGATGTAACATTTATGTAATCTAAAGCTTCTTTAAAAATAAAAAAAAGTTAAAAAACCCATTTGTATTTAATGTTTCCCCCTTTTTGTTAAGGTCCTTTCCAAATGCATTGCTAGTTGGCACCTGGGAGTAATTCCTCAGTGCCAGGGATGTTCATCCCTGGGGGTCATGTCCCACATCAGGAGAAGACAGTGAGTTTATATGCTGAGTTTGGTTTAGAGAGAGGCCACATTTGGTAACAAGGAGGTTTTCAGAAGGTAACTCTTCTGAAAGAAGGTAACTCTTAGAAATATATACTATCAGGCAAGTTTCAATTTTGCAAGAATAAGGTTTGTAATTACAAGCATTAATATCAAGGGCCTGGTGTATTGGTCTGACCTCTTACTCTAGACACTGCCTATGTACTCTTGAGATTCTTGCCAGTCTATTAGAGAATGTAGCAAGACTCCCCAGTATCAGTATTTAATATGTGGTGTTCTCCACCCACTGAGATAACACCCATGACCAAATGATCATATAGGCATGTCCCAGGTGTGTCCTTCCCCACACATCCCTCATCACTGACACCTTGAATCAGTGATCCTCCCTGCCATAGTTATACCTTTTCTGTAATCCAAAACCTCCCCCAAAACAAAGCCAAAAAACTTTTTTTTGCATTGTAACTTTCATCACCATAAGATGTTATCTTTTATATATATTTAAATGTCTTCTGTTTGTTACCACAGTGTCTTATTTTTTCTTTCACTTTATTTTCAAAGAAGCTTTAGGTTACAGCAAAGTCACATAAAAAACAGATGTGATTCCCACAAACCCCATCCTCTTTCTCTCTCCAAACTCCCCTGATAATTACATCTTACATTACTATGGTACATTTGTTACAACTGATGAGCAAATATTGAAGCATTGCTACCCACCATGGTCAGTGTTTTACATTATAGTTTACACTTTGCTCTGCACAATTTTATAGGGTTTGATAAAATGTGCAATGGCCTGTATCCATCATTGCAAAATCATGCAGAACAATTTCAATGCCCTAAAAATGCCCTATGTTCCACCTATTCTTCCCGTCCCTTACTCTCAGAACCCATGGTTACCACTAAGTTTCAATTTTTCAAAAATAATGTTCATAGTTACATGCATTAATATTGAGGGTTTGACATACTGGTGTGTTTTCTTTTATCAGCACTGTATACGTACCCAAGAGATTCTTTCCCTTCTATTTGAGAATGTAGCAAGGCTTCCCAGGATGAGAGTTTAATATTTTCTTGCTTATTCTGTAGGCCTCCACCAATTGAGTTAACACCCCGTGACAAGGTAAACACATTCATATTCCATACAGGCATGTGGCAAGTGCACCCTTTCCCACACATCCCCCATCACCAACACCCTGCATCAGTGAAACCCCCTGCCATATTCACAAAAAGAACATTCTCAAAATTGTATTTTCAGCCACAAACACCTCTCCACAGTTCACCAGTTCCTTCCTTCAGTCCTCCCCCAGTTCCATGAATAGTCCAACCGACCCCCACCCTGCTCACCCTTACCTTCTAGAACTGTTGATCTCAATTACAGCCCTGCCCCACGATTGAATTTTTCAGTTTCAGATTAGAATCTAAAAAACCCACATTGTCTGGCTGGGTTCAAAATGAGTTGCTTCATCGTTAGTGGTATCATAATTTTCTATTACCTTTTGTTTTTTAAAATGCCTGATTCAGCATTTCTGAAATTCTATTCTGCATCCTGTTAAAAAAGGGTGTGATAGTCAAGCAAAGTGGAAAAGTTCCACAGAGGATTCCCCTTCAATATTAAAATTACACACAATCTCATGAAAGAATGAAAGTCCAATAGAAAAGACATTGGTCTGACCCATAGCAAACACATTTGTTTAATCATAGGACCATTTCTTCCTGTCACAGCTGTGACTGTTCCTTGGAACTAATGTTTCATTCAGCATGCTTTAGCTGATATCAACCTAAATAAGTGTCTTCATCTACCCAAATAGTCATTGGAGCTTCTTTGGTTAAGAAAACGTAATTTGTATAGCCACAGAACTGCTTTAATTAGTTTTTTAAAAGTTTTAATTGGAGATTGCCTTCTCAAGTTGTCACAGAAATCCTTGTTGACAAACCAATACCACAATTGCTTCCTCAGCACTGGAGACACTGAACTTGATTGGTTATAGAGTTCTTTTAACAAATTTCCTAACCTACTAATTGCATTCCCCATCACTGACTTCATAAGTTAGGGGAGAATGACAATTTGCATTTTCTTTTCATCTGTATCAATTTTTGCTGGACTTTTTGAGTGTGGGGGTGTTTGAGTGTGGGGGTGTATACCCAGCCAAATGATTAATGTAAATTGTATGGTAATGAGTATTTCAACAAAGCCAAGGGAGTTTTTCCCTCATACCAAAAGTCATTCTAAGGTTTTTGGTGTTCTTTTTCACATTGTTACATACTAAACATTCTAAGCCTGACTAGAGACAGGAAACAAAGAACACTGTGCCACAAGCTGACCTTCTTATGGCCTTGAGATTCTGAAGATGCTCTGTGTGTTCTCATGGGCTGTCATTGCATGATCAATTGCTTGATGAAGAGAGAGAGTCTGTGTTCTCTGACCCCAATTCCTTCAAGCCTGGAACAACATTTCACGCCTGAAATTTTAAATTGACCTATCAAGTTACTATTAATTCCTACATATATATTGGAAATGTTCCTTAACTTATTTAAAATAGTAGCTTAGGTCATAGGTTTATTTTATCCCCATTAAAAACGTGTAATTCATTTTGTTTTCTTATGTTTTTCATTCTTCCCTGATGTTGCCCATCTCTTGACAGAATTTTTTGTTTTTAAGATTTTGGCTTCAGTAAAGGAGACTATGAACAACTCTTTCTTCTTTTCTTATTAAAGCCAGAGGATGTGTATCCTTTTTTTTTTTTTAGGTACCAGGGTACCAGAGGCTGGCAATTGAACCCAGGACCTTGTTTGTGGGAAGCTGGCGCTCCACCACAAGTCACATGGTCTCCCCTGAGTTGTTTTTTTTTTGTTTTTTTTTACGTTTGTTTTGCTTGTTGTTTGTTTCCATTTTCTTTAGGAGGTACTGGCATCCAGACCCAGGACTTCCCATGTGGGAAATAGGCAGTCAACCACTTGAGCCACATCACTCCCCCAAAGGGTATACCTTGATGTTGAGTGAAATAAGATAGACACAAAAGGACAAATATTGTATGATTTCTTTTCTTTATTTCTTTTATTTCTTATATTATTAAAATAAGCAAATTCATAGAGATCAAAAGCAAAATAATGGTTACCAGGGGGTGGGGTAGGGGGTGTGGGGAGTTATTGTTTAGTGGGAAGGAGTTTCTTTTGGAATAGTAAAAATGTTCTGGAAATAGATTGTGGTGAAGATTATACATATTATGGTCAATGTGTTTAATGCCAAATGATTTTCATATTATGTATATTTTACTATGAAAACAAATGAAGGGTAACTGAACTTAAAGAGACTGATAACTAGTGTAACACTTTCTTTTAGGGTTTTAGGTGTCTAACTCTTAGGGGTGTGTTTTGCAGTGAAACAAGTCACAATAGAAGTTGTACTGTAGATATCTGATTTTCTGTTCTAAAATTTTCACAGAATTTTATCAATTTAACTTAAGGTAGAAGAAATGAGGAAATTTAATTTAAAGAGAATTTTGTCAAGTAGTTATTTTATAATTTTGGAAATTGCATCATAATTTATTTATCTTCTTATTCATTGACTCACTGACTCAGTGAACATTTATTGAGCACCTGAGTTCCTAACACAAATCTTCTGCTGTAATTGAATGAATACTTTACCAGTCTTGTGATTTGAAGCCCCCTGAATCTTGAGAACATCATTCATTTCTGCTCCTAAGTTTTTGTTTCTGTTATTCTCTTGGGCCATAAGGTCTTCCCTTCTACAATTGACTTAGTTAAACTCTATGCATGATCCAAAGAAAAGTTCCAATCCCTTCTCCTTAGGATATCTGGTCTGCCTCATTTTAGCCCCTTTTTAATAACCTTTCCTCTGGATTCCCGTGGTACTTCCAAAATAAGACATATAATTTAGTAGTTAATAATATATAGCCTCATATCATTTATCTGTAAGAGTTGTCTTCCCATTTGCATTGTTACATTATAAAGAGTCAGAGGGCACCTTAAGATCTTTAGATTCTCCACAGCACCTAGAACATAGTAGGTGCCTAATAAATGTTTATAGATTCATTGATTCTTTCATTCATTTGAGGAAATGATAAGGTATAAGCCTAAGGTATCAGACTATCTAGATTCAAATCTTAGCCCTGCCATTTATTAGCTGAATGTTTGGGCAAATTGATTAAATCAATTTCCCCATCTGTAAAATAGGATAATAATAGACCCCCACCACACAGAGTTATTTTGAGGAATGAATGACACCATACTTATAAAATATATAGCACAGTTCCTGGAATTTGATAAAAACTCAGTGAATACCGGTTATTACTATTGCAGCAGACACGATGTTCTTTCCATATAAAATGTAATGGCTGGAAGGAATATTACTGTACAAGTATTAGTATTAGGAGTGTAGACTGGGGTATAGTTAGGTAGGAGAGGGAAATAGAGACTCTTTTTTATTTTTATTTATTTTTTTAATTGTATTTTTTTGAAGATACATAAATCACAAAAAACAGGGGTGTGAGGAAGGTCAACTACCACACCAGGGAGCCAAGAGTGCCTATAACTGCAAGCAGGAGAATTGCATCCATCATCCAGGTGGGAACTAAGCACCCTCTCGATATAGAAGTGGAGGGAATATAACCATCCCAGGGTCCACAGAATGGAGGAATAGAATATGGATTAGAGTGGACTTACTGATAGTCTATGCTGGAACTATCGTGATTAGTAATAGAAGTAAATGTAGTATTGATGTGGAGAAAGTGGCCACGGTACCTGTTGAAGGTAGGGAGTGGGAAAAGATGTGATGTGGGGGCATTTTCAGGACTTGGAGTTGTCCTGGGTGGTACTGCAAGGACAGTTACTGGACATTGTATGTCCTCCCATGGCCCACTGAGTGGACTGGGGGAGAGTGTAAACTATAATGTGTCCCATTGACCATGTGGTGCAGCAGTGCTCAGAGATGTATTCACCAAGTGCAATGAATGTCCCATGATGATGGGAGGTTATTGTTATGGGAGGAGTGGGGTGAGGGGGGTGGGGGTATATGGGGACCTCATATTTTTTTAATGTAACATTAAAAAAATAAAGAAAAAAAATAACAGGTTCCCACATACTCCACACCACACCCCCACTGCCACTCCTCCCACATCAACAAGCTCTTTCATGATTGTGGCACATTCATTGAATTTGGTGAATACATTTTGGAGTACTGCCGCACTGCATGGATAATAGCTTATTTTACATTGTAGTTTACACCCTCCCTTAGTACATTCAGTGGGTTATGGCAGGATATATAATGTCCAGCATCTGTCACTACAATATCATTTAGGACAACTCCAAGTCCCCAAAATACCCCCATATCACATGTCTTCTTCCCTCTCCCTGCCCTCAGCAACTACCTTGGCCACTTTCTCCACATCAATGATGTAATTTCTTCCACTACTAGTCATGATAGTTCTATAGTAGTATACCAGTAAGTCCACTCCAATCTCTATTTTATTCCTCCAACCTGTGGACCCTTGGATGGTGATGTCCACTCCACCTCTCTATCAAGAGGGGGCTTAGATCCCACATGGTTGATGGATGCAATTGTCCTGCTTGCAGTTGTAGGCACTCTTGGTTCCCTGGTGTGGTTGTTGACCATTTTCACCTCCCTGTTACCTGACCTGTGTAAGTCCAACAAACTGGTGAGTAGGAATTGCAACTCTGCTGAGGCTCAGGGCCCAGTTGGCACATGGCCAGTCCAGAGATTCAAGTCTCCTAAGTATACACCAACCCTAGCACCGACCACAGGTTCAATAAAAATGACAGAAGAGGCATGTGTAGAAAGGTCACACGTAAGTCTGACTCCATCACACTCAGGAACACAAATTCCAAAGTAGGACCCATTGATGAGGCACTGAACTCCAGAGCCATCTGCCATGACTATAGAACCTGTGTGTCCCCAAAGCCCTTAGGAGCACCAGTACCTGGGGTTGTATCTAGTTTGACTTTCTCTGGGATTGTGCTGAGGTATGTGTAAGCACTACCCCTCTGATGTCTGAACTCTTACATCTATAATCACAATAACTCTCTTGCACATTTAATCCCATATTGATATCTGCTTCTCAGAGAACCCTAATTGGTAGTTTCAAAAAATATTGTTTACTTTCACTTACATAATATGTGTGAGTTGCTTCTTATACATCTGCTTAGTTCCATTATTTTGATTCAGGCCCTTCTAGTAATTATGTTGCCATATCTTTGTTAGTCATTTGATGTCCTATATTAGGACATCTCCATCAAATTGCCATTACTGGCACTGAAGGCTCCATAATTAAAATTAATAGACTGAAGACCCCATAAAATAGTACTTTTTGAGTTTTCAAGGGAAACAAATAGATTAGAAAAAAACATTAAGTCACACCAAGATTGTATGCCCCTTACCTTGTTATCTAGCAAGGAAGAGGACATGTAATGCTTGCAAATCTCCCATGAGTGATACTCATTGTCTAGAAATTTTGCTCATAGTCTGTTTAATACTTCTACTAGAAAATAGAGAGAAGGCGCATCTTGATGCCTTTACTGAAGTAAGGAAGTTGTGCCTGGATATCACATTAAACCAACCTCAAATGAGGTGAGGGTTGGGTCTAGATATCACCCACAGCTCCTGATTCCTGTCCCTGGGAGTTAAGAAAGGGAGCAAACCATCTCTTGTCTTCAAAGCACTTGCCCTTTATGCACAGGAGCTTGTCCATAGTGCATGTCAGTTTGTCCAAGCAGGTTTACCTGCTTAAGGACTCTGGACTTGAGATGTTTAAAGAAAGCCCATCTTCAACTAAAAGCTGGAAGCAATGCAAATATTATTTGAATGTTTCAGAGAAGGAACAAAGGAAAAGGAAAGATTTCTTTGGCTTCTGCATCTTGCTAGCCTGAAACTTTCATTTGGCAACAGTTCAGGAATTCAAGCAATGCCTAGCCCAAAGTGGGTAGTTGCTATTCACTTTAGCAAGGTTCCAAAACATCTTGATTTCTTTCATGTTTTACAAAATGAACCTATAACCTCAATCAGCCACCTTATAAATACTATTAAACCCTTAATTAAAAACAAAACCTATTAGGAGGTTAAGATTTTGGAGGAAGAGTTTGTGAATGTGTCTGCCTAGATATTACCACTATTTTGCTTTAGAAATTTGTAGAATAGTTTATTATAGTTCTGTCAAGTGGTTTCGGAAAGTTTTCTTTTTGCCTGACTCGCGTTTGAAGCATTTACCTTACTCTATCCATGAAGCATCCACAGAAGAGGATAGTTGAGGTTGAACAACTTAAATAAACTTGAAAATTCTATGATAAACATGTAATCCAACTTCTTTGATGATGTTTTGGTGAAGAAGTCTAGAAAGGGAGAGTACTTTTTTGTTTGGTTGTCAATAACTAATATCAATAAGGTACTTAAAACTTTTCATTTATGCAATGGGAATGAGATGAAGTAATAAGAGAAAATAAAACAAAATCCTCTGTCACATGGCAAGGCACATGGTGGTCTCTCCCTTCTCTTCTGAGTTTCATTGCTTTAACTTCTTGCTTACATGGCTTTCTCTTTTTCTGTTTGAATTTCATTCCTTATGAAGGACTAAGAGGATTAAGACAACCCTGAATGAGGTGGGTCACATCTTAAGTTAAGATCCTACTCACCAAAAGATCCAACTGTACAATGGGTCCACACTCACAAGAATGGATTAACTTTAAGAACATATTCTTTTGAGGTCCCTACAGCTTCGAACCATCACAACATAAAATGGTTGTTAACCATTTCTGCAATCACACCTCTATCTTGCATTTGGACAAGTTTTCTTGGGATTTTTGCAGCTGTCACAGCAATGTTACCTACAATATTAGAGAAGGAAGAGAAATCTTATATCATCTTAGAATGATCATTTAGTTTTCAAGTATGGTTCCTACTAGCATCAACTGGGAAATTTGTTAGTGGTATGATCACTAACTCAAACCCACTAAATCAGAAACTTTGGGAGTAGGGCCCCCAAATTAGTGTTTTAACAAGCTCTCTGGATGATTCTGAATTTGAAGTTTTAGAATCACTGATTAAATTCAGTACTTTCAGTTTACAGTAATATAATTGAGATGCCAGGACCACCTGGCCCTTCTACTTTGTACTCTTTTCAGGCTTTCATATCACACATGGCTTCAACTACTATATATAAGTTTGCTGACTTCCAAATTGTTATCTCTAGCCTTTTTTCCTAAGATTCATATGTCCAACTGCCTACTTGACACCTCCACTTGGATATTTCACAGTTTCCTCAGATTTACAGGTACAAACCCCTCATCATCTTTCCCCCCAGTGTTACACATCTCAGCAAATGTGCATCCTTTTGCCCCGCTGCTCAAACCAGAAACCTGGGAATCTTCTTTCATACTTCTCCCTCACCCTCCTTTATTTAATTCATCAAAAACATCCATCAGTTCTGCTTCTTAAATAGCTCAAAATAGTTCTCTCCATCTCTACTGCTAGAGCTCGGTAAAAGTCATCATCTTCTCTCACCTCCCCAGTTTCTCTTTGGATGCGCCCAGATCTTTCTCTATAGTGTTGCCAAGAGTGATCTTTAAAAACTGGTCATGTCAGTATCCTGACAAATCTTTAATAGCTTCCCATCATACTTAAGATAAAGTCCCAAATCCTTCAAACTGCTTACCAGTGATGACTCTTCTTCTTCTTATTATTATTATATTAAAACAGTTTTATTCACATACCATACAATCCATTCACAGTATATAATCATTGGCTTCCAGTATAATTACAGAGTTGTGCATTCATTACACAATCAATTTGAGAACATTTCCATTGCTCCATTGAGTTTTCAAGGGAAACAAATAGATTAGAAAAAAACATTAAGTCACACCATGATTGTATGCCCCTTACCTTGTTATCTAGCAAGGAAGAGATCACCATAGGTTGTAGAAGTGGCAGAGGCAGCCTGACTCCTGATTATCAGTCCACTGGGTAGTGATGATGATTCTCATTCACATCCACTTGACTGCTTTAGGCATAGTCCTGACGATGACAACTTTGGAATGAGAAAATCCAAGTTCTCTCCAAGAATCTAGATTTTCTGAATATGTAAATTCACCAATGCATCAATTTCTATTTCCTTTTTTTATATTAATATTCTGTCTTCTAAAATTTACATAATGGCCTCATTTGTTGTCCATGTAGACTGTCGTTACAGAGCAAATGTTTGATTACATCAGTCATGTTTTATTTAGCTTAAATAACCAAATCTCACCCCTGTTTTATAGGGGTATTTCATGGGCAGGTGTCATCCCCATTTCTATAAATATAACAAGTGGGCCCTCAAAATGTTTCTGGCTTCAGCTTGCCTATGGCCTTCTTTTGGAAGAACTGTTCTATTCCCCACCCCTGTAAACTGGATTTGTGTCTCCTCCCACATATCATAGTGCTTTGGGTTTGCCTCCTTTTTGCACTAAGCACACTGTTGTAATGGCTGCTTGGTTTGTCTTCCTCCCTGGACCGTGAGAACCTTGAAGCCAAGAATTCTGCCTTGTCACAAAGTATTTCCTGTGTAACAGTTATGACAATTGATGCTCAATAAATATTTGCTCTTTAAAAGCTCTCAAGTCATGGTCTCTATCCTCTCAACTTAATTAAGGTTGCTACTTCACAGTCAGCCCAAAACTCTCATTACCTAGATAAATGCCTAAAAATGGCTCATTTTGGAGCAAGTACACCTATTTGACCCTGATCTTCCCAGACATAGGGCATTACACTAAAGGGATGTGTTACTTCCAAGGTGCATCAGCCTTTTGACCCCAGCACCAACGGTACTTTTTGCTATAAAGTTCCATTGCCCCTCCACCTGCTCTGCATCTATTAACTCTGGAGTTTGATGTTCAGGGTAAAAATGAATGAAAAAGATATTTACTCAAATCACTGTGATTCTGGATCAGCACATTTCATCAGTGGGACCCTCAGAAATGAAAGGGCACCCACAGTTGGCCACTGTCTGAAATGGACTTAATGAGTTTAAACCAAACTTGGTAGCCACCAGTGACCCTTCTTAATACATCTCCCCCAGCCTTCCCTAACCTGGCTAAGTCATTCCCATAATGCTTTCCCTTTATCTTTTTTTTCCTCAGATGTGGCAAGCTCTTTCAAGTGCATGGAATATATTCTTTCTGCCTTAAAAACTCTTCCCTCCTCTCTCACTCAGCAACTTCCTGTTGAAATCAATGACCCCACCACATTGGCCACAAATCTTAACACTTGGGAGAGATTTTAATAAATATTACTACCTGGTCCTCACTCTAATTATTTCCAAATGATGTGGCACTCATATAAATAGTTACACTTCCCAGGTGATTCTAATGTGGAAATTTGAGAACAACTGGTTAAATGTCACTTTCTCAGTGAGACATTCCCTTATTCACCAGTCCCTCTGTAGACTCCCTGATTGTCTGGTCTTTTTATTTATACTATTTATCACACCTTATATTTAATATTCATCAGTGCTACTAGACTGTAAGATTCACGAGGGCAGAGATTCTTGTCTCTTTTTTAGTTTTGACCTTTACATGCCCAAGCTAGGACAGCACTAATCTAGCTCCAGTTTCTTCTGGTTACATATGATACAGGCTGTTCTACTCTTAATAGCAGCCCCACATGACATGATTTTGACTTGCTTCTTTTCTGAGCCCTAAATTCTCAGATAGGTTCTAAGGTCTCCTATATATCTGAAAAAAAGTATTAATTCACTTTTAAGAGAATATGATATGAATTTTGATTCAGATCATGTGATAGATATAATCAACATGAGAGTACCTTTTCAGTAAAGGTGTCCTATGAAAAGGTCCAGTTAATACTTTTTGAATAATAATCCCCTTTCCCCCAAGGATAAATTACCAAGTGGGTAGCAATTGATTGGCAGATTCACACTAATTGTGACTATGATTATTATTCCAAAGGTCATCATATTTTTCTTTTCTGACAAAGGAGTCTAAACTCTGTGGCCAGCTGTGGCCTATCTGGTAAGCTGTTGTGAAGATGTCCCTGAGAAATGTTATTCATTTATTTGTGTCTTGGTTGCTTTTTTTTTTTTTTTTTGTCTTTATCTTTTTAATGTTGCATTAAAAAAATATGAGGTCCCCATATACCCCCCAACCCCTCACCCCACTCCTCCCCCCATAACAACAACCTCCTCCATCATCATGAGACATTCATTGCAATTGGTGAATACATCTCTGAGCACCGCTGCAACTCATGGTCAATGGTCCACATCATAGCCCACAGTCTCCCACAGTCCACCCAATGGGCCATGGGAGGACATACAATGTCCGGTAACTGTCCCTGTAGCACCATCCAGGACAACTCTAGCCCCTGAAAATGCCTCCACATTACATCTCTTCCTCCCACTCCATACCCCCAGCAGCCACCATGGTCACTTTCTCCACACCAATGCCACCTTTTCTTTGATTACTAATCACAACAATTCATGAATAGAATATCAGTAAGTCCACTCTAATCCATATTCTATTCCTCCATCTTGTGGGCCTTAGAATGGTTGTGTCCACTCCACATCTACATCAAGAGGGGGCTTAGATTCCACATGGATGCTGGATGTAATTCTCCTGCTTTCTTGGCTCCCTGGTGTGGTGGTTGACCTTCTTCAACTCCATGTTAGCTGAGTGGGTAAGTCCAATAAACTAGAGTGTAGGAGTTGCAAGTCTGTTGAGGCTCAGGGCCTGGCTATCACATGGTCAGTCCAAAGATTCAGGTCCCCTGGGTATACATTAAACCTCAGCAGCAACTACAGTTCTGGTAAAAGTAACAGGAGAGGCTTGTGGACAAAGATCACATCTGAGTCCAGCTCCATCACACAGAAACACAAACTAAAGAAGGGCCAACTGACATGGCACTGAACTCCATCTGCCATGACCGTAGAACCTGTGGGTCTCTGTAGCCCTCAGAAGAACCAATACCTGGGGTTGTATCTACTACATCTGTCTCTGGGACTCTGCTCAGGTTTGCATAAGGGCAACCCCTCTGATAACCTCCCGGCTCTTTTTGGAGACTCATAGTCATATTTCCATTTGTCCTTTCCATTTCCCCCTTTTCTTCAGGTCAAAAAGCATTTTTAACTCCTGGTATTATAAGTAGACTGAGATATTCTGCTGGCCCGAGTTGACCCTTTTATTCAAGGTCATTTTCTAGTTACATCATCAGCTGGTACTTGGTAGTAATCCCTTGGCGCTAGGGAGGCCCATCCCCGGGAGTCATGTCCCACACTGAAGGGAAGGCAACACATTTACATGCTGAGTTTGACTTCGATACTGGCCACATTTGAGCAACACAGAGGCTCTCAGGAGGTAACTCTTAGGCACCCTGCAGCTCTAGGCCTTGTTCTTATTTCAGGTGCACAGGCTTACAAGCATAGTCATTAGTATCAAGGGCTCATTGTTGGACATTCCTTCTTTATGGTCTTTGCCATTGCACTTGCGGGATTGTTGCTGTTCCTTTAGGGACTGTGATAGAGCTCCCCTGGCTAGGAACTCAGCACTCCCTCAGTTGTTGTTTTTAATTGTAACCACAATGAAAATATCCAAACATTTTTATGTACCCTGTATATATACCCTGGAGAACTCCCTGCCAACCATGTGTGCCCTGTCAGTAACATCCCACACCAGTATTCCTCCCCTGCCATTGTTGAAACTCTCTGTGATCCAAAAGTTCTTCAAAAGTGAAGCCCAATATATTGCTAGGTTCCATTAATAGTAAAATGGAATATAGTGATGAGTTTAAAGATTAGATATAGAATACATATTAATTTAGAAAAATTAAGGTAAAAATAAATTGGGGTATCAAAAAATTTAAAAATGCAAAAGCTTTGTTTTTGATGTTTTGCCTTCCATCATTGCAATAAGTGTTGCCCTGTATGCAAATTGGCAAGGAAACTTCTTCTGTCTTTTCCTCAGTGTCTACGTCCTTTCTTTTTTTTTTTTTCCCTAATTTTTAAGCTTATCTTCACAAAAGTTTTAGATCACAGTAATTCATATATACAATATACAGTACTCCCACATATCCAACATAAAACCCTCTTCACTTCCACAGCAATAATCTTTTTACATATTCATACTATATTTACTGAAACTGATGTACAGATATTGAGACAATAACTTTCAAACAAGGTAACATATGGGTTTACATTGTGGTTTATATTTTAGACTATACAATTTTCTAAATTTTTAGTTATCTTATATTTTATATTATGATTTACCTTTTAGCCTGTCTGCCGCTATATATTTTTGGTGTAATTTAACATGTCTTGTATCCATCCTTGCGCAATCTTGTGGAACACGTCTGTTGCCCACGCAGTTACACTGATTCCATCTATTCAATACCTCTTTCCCCCTCCCCTTAGGGCCCACAGTGACAGTCAATCTTCATTGCTTGAAGGGCCATGTTCAGAGATACTTGCAACAGTGTTGAGGGCTTGACATGCTCAATTGCCCTAATGCACTGGGAGTCACCATTTCTCTTGAGAGATACAATTCCCTCTATTTAAGAACGTCAGTCCTCCCCAGGATGTGGGTATATCTTCACTCTCATTATATGGGTCTCTATCCAATGGTATAACCCACTATGGCAAAATGATCACTCACACACTCCCTAGGAGCCTGTCTTGTGTCAGATTATCCCCTTTAAGCATCTTAAACAGGTAACCTTCCTTATTATATTTTTGAAAAAGTTTTCTCAGCATTATACTCTCAACCAAATACCTGACAATCTCCTATGTCTGTATGTTCCCCCACCCTCCCCTCAATTTCTTGGGCAATATTACCCAACCTCCCATCTCTAGCCCCCCTCAAGCCCACAATATCCCACCCAAAGGTAACCCTATGCCCCCATTTTATCCCTTCCTTGTACAAATACTTACCTCCAGCTTATCATAGATTTTACCCATGTAGGCGTCAGTTTACATCCTTCCTCCACCCCAATTCCCTTTAAGCCTATCATCCAGTCTCTAGCTCTCTGAGGCAGCTTGGTTTACTTATTTCATATCATTGAGGTCATGTAGTATTTGTCCTTCAATGCCTGGGTTGCTTCACTCAACATAAGTTTCTCAAGATTTATCCATGTTATCACGTGAGTTTGTAGTGTATTCGCTCTTAAAGCAAAGTATGTATATACCACATTTTATTTATCCATTTATCTGTTGATGGGCATTTGGGTTGATTCCAACTTTTGGCAATAGTGAACAATGCTGCTATGAACATTGGTGTGCATATATAGGTTTGTGTCCTTCTTTTCAGTTCTCCTACATATATACCCAGCAGTGGAATTGCTGGGTCATATGGCAAACCTATAGCTAGTTTTTTGAGAAACCACCAAACTGTCCTCTGGAATGGCTGGTTCTTTCTGCATTCCCCCCAGCAGTGGATGAGGGTTCCCATTCCTCCACATCCTCTCCAGCATTTGTAGTCTTCTGCTTTTTTCATAGCTGCCAATCTTATGGGAGTAAGATTTTCATTGTAGTTTTGATTTGTATTTCCCTAATAGCTAGAGATTTGGAGCATTTTTTTCATGTGCTTTTTAGCCATTTGTATTTCATCTTTGGAGAAGTGTCTATTTAAATCTTTTTCCCATTTTTTAAATGGGTTGTTTGTCTTTTTATAAGATATAGGAGTTCTTTATACATGCAGGTTATAAGTCTCCTATCAGATATATGGTTACCTAATATTTTCTCCCATTGTGTATGCTCACTTTTTACTTTCTTGACAAACTCCTTTGAGGTGCAAAAGGCTTTAATTTTGAGGAAGTCCCATTTATCTATTTGTTCTTTTGCTGCTCATGCTTTTGGTGTGAAGTTCATGAAGCCATTTCCTATTACAAGGTCCTATAGGTGCTTCCCTACACTGCTTTCCAAAGTCTTTATGGTCTTGGCTCTTATATTTAGGTCTTTGATCCATCTTGAGTTGATTTTTGTATAAGGTGTGAGTTGGCAATCCTCTTTCATTCTTTTACATATGGATATCCAGTTCTCCAGGCATCATTTGTTAAATAGGCTATTCTCTCCCAGTTGAGAGGGTTTGGTGGCTTTATCGAATATTATATGACTATATATATGAGGATCTATTTCAGAACTCTCAGTTCAGTTCCATTGGTCTGTGTGTCTCTCCTTGTGCCAATACCATGCTGTTTTCACTACTGTAGCTTTGTAGTATGTTTTGAAGTCAGGTAGTGTGATTCCTTCAATTTTGTTTTTCTTTTTCAATATGTCTTTGGCTATTTGAGGCCTCTTTTCTTTCCAAATAAATTTCATAGCTAGTTTTTCTAGTTCCTTAAAGAATGCTGTGTTTATTTTTATTGGGATTGCTTTGAATGTGTAGATCAGTTTTGGTGGGATAGACATCTTAATAATATTTAATCTTCCTATCCATGAACAGGGAATATTCTTCCATTTATTTAGGTCTTCTTTGATTTCCTTGAACAGTGTTGTGTAATTCTCTGTGTATAAGTTTTTTACATCTTTAGTTAAATTTATTCCTAGGTATTTGATTTTTTTATTGACTATTGTAAATGGTATTTGTTTCTTGATTTCCTCCTGAGCTTGCTCATTATTGGTGTACAGAAATGCTACTGAATTTTGCGCATTGATCTTATAACCTGTGACTTTACTAAACTCATTTATGAGTTCTAGAAGCTTTGTTGTAGACCTCTCAGGGTTTTCTATGTATAGGATCATGTCATCTGCAAATAATGAACTTTTGACTTCTTCGTTTCCAATTTGAATGCCTTTTATATCTGGTTCTTGCCTTAGTGTTTGAGCAAGTACTTCTAAGACAATGTCAAATAGAAGAGGTGATAGTGGGCATCCTTGTCTTGTTCCTGATCTTAGAGGGAAAGATTTTAGGATTTCACCATTGTAAATGATGTTGGCTGTGGGTTTTTCATATATACTCTTTATCATGTCCAGAAAATTTCTTTGTATTCCAATCTTTTGCAGTGTTTTTATCAAGAAGGGGTGCTGTGTTTTGTCAAATGCTTTTTCGGCATCTATAGATAGGATCATGTGATTTTTTTCCTTCAATCTGTTTATATGGTGTATGACATTGATTGATTTTCTTATGTTGAACCATCCTTGCATACCCAGAATGAATCCCACTTGGTCATAGTGTATAATTCGTTTAATGTGTTGTTGAATACGTTTAACAAGTATTTTGTCGAGGATTTTTATGTCTAGGTTTATTAGAGAAATTGGTTTGTAATTTTCCTTTCTTGTGGTGTCTTTGTTTGGCTTTGGTACTAGGGTAATGTTGGCATCATAGGATGAGTTAGGTAATGTTCCTTCTGTTTCAATTTTTTGGACTAGTTCCAGCAGTATTGGTGTTAGTTCTTTCCGGAATGTTTTGTAGAATTCACCCATGAAGCCATCTGGCCCTGGGCTCTTCTTAGTTGGGAGGTTTTTAATGACTGATTCTATATCTTCACTTGTGATTGGTTTGTTGAGATCATCAATTTCTTCTTTCATCAATATAGGCTGCTTATGTGTTTCTAGAAATTTGTCCACTTCCCCTGAATTGTCATTTTTGTTGGAATATAGTTTTTCAAAGTATCCTCTTACGATAGTCTTTATTTCTGTGGGGTCAGTGGTGATATCTCCTTTCTCATTTCTTATTTTGTGTATTTGCATCTTCTCTCTTTTTTTCTTTGTTAGTCTCGCTAAAAGTTTGTCAATTTTATTGAGCTTCTCAAAGAACCAGCTCTTGGTTTTATCTTTTCAAGTGCTTTCTTATTTTCTATTTCATTTAGTCCTGCTCTTATATTTTGTTATTTCTTTCCTTCTTCTTCCTGTGGGGTTACTTGGTTATTTTTTTTACTAATTCCTCCAAACGTGCAGTTAGTTCTTCAATTTTTGCTCTTTCTTCTTTTTTGATGTATGAATATATGGCTATAAATTTCCTTCTCAGTACTGCTTTTGCTGCATCCCATAAGTTTTGGTAGGCTGTGTTATCATTTTCATTAGTTACAAGGTAGTTATTAATTTCTTTTGAGATTTCCTCTTTAACCCACTGTTTTTCTAAGAGTGTGCTATTTAATTTTCATATCTTGGTGTGAAATCTGGGCCTCTGGCCCTTGCAGATTTCCAGCTTCACTCCACTGTGGTCCGAGATATTATTTTGTATGATTTTGATCTTTCTGAATTCATTGAGACTTTCTTGGCTTAGCATATGGTCTATCTTGGAGAATGACCCATGTGCACTTGAGAAAAATGTATATCCTGCTGTATTTGGGTGTAATGATCTGTATATGTCTATTAGGTTCAGCTCCTCTAATATACTATTCAAAGTTTTTATTTCTTTATTAATTCTCTTTTGAGATGCTCTGTCCAAAGTTGATAGTGGTGTATTAAAATCTCCCACTATAATTGTAGAGGCATCTATTCTTTCACTTAGTTTTTCCAGTGTTTGCCTCACGTATTTGGAGGCGCCCTTGTTAGGAGCATAAATATTTTTTATTGTTCATTCTTCTTGAAAGATTATCCCTTTCACTAATATGTAGTGTCCATCTTTGTCTCTGACAATTGTTTCGCATTTAAAGTCTTATTTTGTCTGATATTGATATAGCTACTCCTGCCTTTTTTTAGTTATTGTTTGCTTGTAAGATTGTTTTCCAGTCATTCACTTTCAACCTCCTTGAATCCCTGAGTCTAAGATGTGTTTCTTGTAGACAGCATATAGATGGGTCATATTTCCTTATCCAATCTTTCAGTCTGAATCTTTGAAAGGTGAGTTTAATCCATTGGCATTCAGTGTTATTACCTTCAAGGAATTATTTAGGTTAGCCATATTTTGTTTTGACTTGTATTTGTCATATTTTGTTTGTTTTTTTCCTTCTCTTTTTATCTTTTCTATTGCTCTTACACTCTCCTCCAACTCTGCCTCTCCTGTTTTTTTTCTTTCTTCCTGCAGAACTCCCTTTAGTATTTCTTGAATGGCAGGGTTCTTATTGGCATAATCTTTTAATTTCTGTTTATCTGTGAATATTTTGAACTCTCCATCATTTTTGAATGCTAGCTTAGCTGGGTAGAGTATTCTTGGTTGGAAATCTTTTTCTTTTAGTACCTTGACTATGTCATACCACTGCCTTCTTGCCTCCATGGTTTCAGATGAGAAATCAGCACTTAATCTTATGGAGCCTCCCTTGTATGTGATGGTTCTCTTTCCTCTTGCTGCTTTTAGAATTTTCTATTTGTCTTGAACATTGGATAATTTGGCAAGTATATGTCTTGGGGTCGGCCTGTTGGGATTTATGGTGTTTGGGGTGTGTTGTGCTTCTTAGACATGCACATTCATCTCCCTCAGTAGATTTGGAAAGTGTTCAGCCATTATTTCCTCCAGCATCCCTTCTGTTCCCTTTCCCTTCTCTTCTCATTCTGGGATGCCTATAATATATATGTTTGTGTGTTTTGCATTGTCATTCAGGTCCCTAAGTCCCAGCTGGATTTTTTCTATCTTTTTATTGATTGGTTCTACTGTCTGTTTGATTTCAGATGTACTGTCTTCCATGTCGCTAACTCTCTCCTCTGCCTCTTCTAATCTGCTGCTATTTGCTGAGAGTGTATTTTTGATTTCTTGAACTGTGGTGTTTATCACCATCATATCTCTTATCTTTTTGTGTATGTCTGCAATTTCCTCTCCAAGCATTTTCTTCATATTGTTAATCTCCTCCTTACTTCATTAAGTTGGTCTCTAATATATGTTTTGAGATTTTTAATTACTTGTCTGATGTTCTGCTCCTCTTCCTGGTTCTTAGTTTGTTCATTGGATTTGGCCATGTTTTCCTGATTAATGGTTTGGTTTGTAGTTTTTGTTGCTGTCTGGTCATCATTTTATCTTGACAGGTTTAATCAGTTCCTTACCTTCTTTGTCTAGCCTTGGGGATTAATTAGTTGTTGTTCATGCATAAGTGTTATATCTTCTCTTTGTCTCTTTGTTCTTCTTACTCTATTTTCTTCTTGCTGGCTGAGCTCACTTTGAAGGAAAATATTAGAAAGCAAAATGAGTAAGAAAAGAAAATGTATAAAGTAGTATTGGTAATAAATGTTAACAGAGCAAAAATGTGAGATCTAGGAGAGTGGATATTAAACTCATGTAAATTGTGCAGAGTTATAACAGTAAGTAAAGTACCTATAATGAGACAATCAACTGAATATGGGGAGGAATATAGTATGAATTAAAAGGTCAGTGTTTTCATGAGAGAGGGAAAGAGAAAAGAAAGACAATAATATCAAGAGTGAATAAAAGACAGAAAACAGAACAAAGGTTTTAGAAATAAAAAGTCAGACAATTTGGGGACCAAAGAAAGGGAGGTGGAATGTAAGGGAAACAGAAGATGATGGAGGATAGAAAGATGTAGGGGAAAGGGGATAGGTGGCCAAAATCAATACACACAGAAAAGAGGAAATGGAGGATGAGGAAACATAGCAAATGTGATGTGCTCCCTGCAGCACCTATTATATTAAAAAAATAAAATAAAAAAGAAGAAAAAGAGAAGAGAAAAGGGGGGACAAAGAAAAGGCGGGGGGGGGGGAACAAGGAAGGAGAAGAAAAAGAGAAAAAAACTAAATAAATGAAAAAGGACCCTGGGGGAGAAAATGGGAGAAAAGACCAGGAGACAATGGAATACTAGCAACCACAACCACAACAACAAAAAAGAACCAACATTTCAAGCTAGGAATCCTCTTTGCAGTTAAATAAAACACTTAGGGATCTGACCTTCCCCCTTTCTCCCTTCCTCACTTCTCTCTCTCCCAGGGCAGCAGTAAAGCTGCCTGAGCAGTCTGGTAGGAGATTTAAGTGGGTCCTTGTTGAACCAACTGAACACAGAAGACTATGGCTCTTTATATCCAGCGTGAGAGCACCTATACTTCACCAGAAACCCCAAATATGCTATTGGAACCTTGGATACCACCTCCTACAGTCCCTTCCCCTTAGGTGTGTTAAGGGAGATCTAATTGATTTTCTGACTCCACCTTCTCCCAGACCAAGTTTCCTATCCCAGGATGTTTAGGTAAATCGGGCTTCCTCAGCAGATTTGCCTCTCCTTTCTTCCTTGGCTCTCCCCAAGTCAGCTGGTACACTCCTCCAAGCTCAAGGAGAGAAAAAACAAAACAAAATAATGACAACAACAACAAAAAACGCAGAGCGCTAGGGTAATCATGGACCTCAGATGGACCTCAGGGTGCAGTGGATTCAGGAATGGGAAGTCCGTGATATTGCAGACTCAAGGTATGTGAGTCTCTGGAGCGTGTGCTACCAGGGTTTAGGAGATACAGACCTGAGAACCACACATCCAGTAAACATGAGGTTTGGGAACACCACAGCACAACAAAGTTTTCAGGGATCGCTGTGGCTGGGCCACCAGCCCTAGGGGGAGGGGTTCCACCTACAACTTCTGACCTCCATGTCAGAAACTCCAAATTCCACCTCTTGCAAGCATCTCTTCTGTCACTGTCTCACCAAATCAACATCCAGACACCTCCTGCCCTGCAAGCCCCCGAAACAGCCTGCTCAGTGTTTGGGGACACCTCAGCACAACAAAGTTTTCAGGAATCACCGCAGCTGGGCCACCAGCCCTAGGGGGAAGCATCCCACCCACAACTTCTGACCTCTGTGTAAGAGACCAAAAATTCTACCTCTTGCAAGAACCTCTTCTCTCACTGTCTCACCAAATCAATGTTCAGACACCTCCTGCCCTGCAAGTACCCAAAAACCTGGTTGCTTTTAAATGAGGTTCACAAATTTGTCAGCATAGTCCTGATTTTAAACATTCTACCTTGCTAGTGCTTGAAATATCAAATTATCCTAGGAATCCTAAAACTTTGGCAGTAACAATGAATGAGTCAAATAGAGCCTGAAGAGAAATACTTACACAATGTGTGTAGGAATTTCTACATGTTTTCCTATATTTCCAACTGTAATTGAAGGCAGTTATTTTACCTACTTTTCTGATATTCCTTGATGTGTGTTCAAAAGAAATTATATTTCATTTTAATGTCAAAGTGAATGCAAAAATCAAGAAAACATGCACATTTGAGGCAACTGGATAAACAAAATATTCCATTTAAAAAGAAATAACCAGTAATCACAAGTGATATTGTGCACAATGTAGAAGTGAGATAAATATTGCTTGCATCGGGAATTTGATATGACTATATAGTCAGACAGAGAAAAAGAAAACTCATTTTATGCTCTATTAACTTTTAGGTAGAAAAAGGGGAACTTTTTTCCAGGTAAATTTAAAGAGAACTTTCTTGCTTTTTTAAGGAAATTATCTTTCTAATAAATGTTCTTAAAATATACTTAAAGAGAACCTGTAAGCAGAATGGAGTGAAGAGAAAGAATCTACAAACCAGAGATAACTAAAGATATCAATATTTTTGGCATGAGAACATTGGAATTCCAAGTATAAAAAATTACGTGGGGAACTGTGGGAAGATGGCATCAGAGTAGGCAGCAGGGTTCAAAGAAATAGAACCAAAAACTGTCTGACAAAACTGCTTTGGTGTTCAGCAGATGAGGACATTGCTACACAACTCCCAGGAGGGTGAGGGACAGAGAGAAAAACCCAAAACAACAAACATGAGTTAACAAACCATGCGATCACTTGGGAAGGGCCTCCCTCCCCCATCATCAAGATATGAAGCTTTGGTAAAACCCCTGGCTCACTGCAGCTGACTGAGAGGGGAACAGACATCTTCTTCCCTGTCAGCTGTTACAAGGGAAAGTGAGGAGGAGTCAGGGAGCTTTTCTTCAGTGAATTTGTCCAGCATAGACCACTTTAAATCTTGGCACAGGCCAGATCAAAACACAGGAAATTGGAAATTGAAACACCTAAGTGCAAAGGTGTGTTGACAAGTGCCATTTGCTGGTAGGTCTGGAAATTGCATGGGCAAAAACTGCTTTTTGTTCTCCTTGAACCATAACTCCTGGGAGAAAAGCTGCACCCACTTGATGAGTCCCTGGCCCAATTTTAATTACTTAAGCTGGCCAATTTTAAAGACTTAAGATAAGTTGAACCAAACATCATAGAACTCTATGAAGAAAAAGAACAATAGGTAAGAAAGAATTATTGACCAACAGAGTATATTCACCAACATATTCAGATGCACAGACATCAGCAAAAGGTTATAAGTCATACTAGGGAACAGGAAGAGATGGCCCAGCCAGAGGAGCAAACCAAATATCCTGAAGAGATACAGGATTTAAGACAATTACTCAATGATAATTGTACAACTTTCATAAATCAATTCAAAGAATTGAAAGAAAATATGACTGAAGAGATAAAGGGTATTAAGAAGACACTGGGTGACCATAAAGAACAATCTGAAAGCCTGTAAAGAAAAGTAACAGACATTATGGAATGGAAACTTGATGGATCAGATTAAAAATACACTAGAGGCACATAAGCACAGATTTGAATTACTTAAAGTAAAATTAGTGATTTCAAAGACAGAACATCTGAACTGGCAAAGACAGTAGAACAGAAAGAAAAGACAATGGGAAAAATGGGATGGGGTTTCAGGGAATTGAATGACAAAGTGAAGCACACAACTCATTATCGGTGTCCTAGAAGGAGAAAAGAATGGAAAAGAGGCAGAAAGAACACTTGAGGAAATAATGATAAAAAATTCCCCAACCCTTATGAAAGATATAACTATCAATATCCAGGAAGTACAACATATCCCAAACAGAATAAATCTAAATAGACCTGCCCTGAAACACCTACTATTAAGAATGAAAAATAACAGAGGTAAAGAGATGATTCTGAAAGCAGCAAGAGAAAAGTGAAGCATCACATAGAAGGGAACTTCAGTAAGATTCTGTTACCCTTCCATCAAACAACATGGAGGTGAAAAGAAAGTGGTATGATGTATTTGAGATACTGAAAGGAAAAAAACAAAACAAAACTACCAACCAAGAATTCTGTATCTGGCAAAACTGTCCTTCAAAAATGAGGGTGAGTTCAAAGTCTTCCCAGACAAATAAAAACTGATAGAATATGTTACCAAAAGACAAGAATTGCAAGTGATATTAAAGGGAGTGCTGCAGCCTGAAAAGAAAGAACAAGGGCAAAAGACTTGGAGAAGAGTATAGAAATGAAGATTATTAGGAAGGGTAAATTAAAGGGTAAATAGACAGACAATAGTACGATATGACAACAGAAAGTCAAACTACAAAATGGATGAAGTAAGCCATGCCTTTACAGTAATAATATTGACTGTTAATGGCGTGAATTCCCAATCAAAGAACATAGACTGATAGAATGGATAAAAAAAAAAAATGAGCCTTTTATATGTTGTCATAAGAGACTCACCTCAGACCTAAGGACACAACCAGGTTAAAAGTGAAGGGTTGGAAAAAGATATTTCATGCAAATAATAATCAAAAAAGAGCTGGAGTAGTGATCCAAATATCAGACAAAATAGATTTTAAATGCAAAACTGTTAAAAGGGATGAAGAAGGTCATTATATATTAAGGAAAGGGGCAATTCACCAAGAATATATAACTATACTAAATATTTATGCACCTAACCTAAGTTACCCACATGAGGCATACACTGGCAAAACTGAAGAGAGAAATAAATGTCTCTACAATAAGAGTTGGAGGCTTCAATACATAACTCTCAGTATTGGATGGAACATCTGGATAGAGAATAAATAAAGGCAGAGAAAATGAGAATAATATGATAAATAAACTAGACCTAACAGACATTTACAGAGCATTGTACCCTAAAACAGCAGTATGTACATTCTTTTCAACTACTCATAGATCTTTCTCCAAAATAGACTATATGCTGGGTCACAAGACAATTCTCAATAAATTTAAAAAGAATTAAATTATACAAAACACTTTTTCTGATCATTTCCACCAGAATGAAGCTGGAAATCAATAATGCATAGAAAAAGAGAAAATTCATAGATTAAACAACACACTCTTAAATAATCAATGGGTCAAAGAAGAAATTGCAAGAGAATTCAGCAAATATTTTGAGAGGAATGAAAATGAGAACACAGTGTATCAAAAACTATGGGACACCGCAACAACCGTACTGAGAGGGAAATTTACAGCCCTTAATATTACATTAAAAAACAAGAAAGAGATAAAATTGAAGATCTAACGGCACACTTGGAGGAACTAGAAAAAGAACAGCAGACTAATCCCAAATCAAGTCAAAGGAAAGAAATAGTTGAGAGCAGAAATAAATGAATTTGATAACAAAAAAACAATAGAGAGAATCAACAAAACTAAAAGTTAGTTCTTTGAGAAAATAAACAAAATCAACAAACCTTTAGCTGGACTGAAAAAGAAAAAAGAAGATGCAAATAAATAGAGTCAGAAATGAAAGGGGGCACATTACCACTAACCCCATAGAAATAAGACAGATTATAAGAGGATACTATGAACAACTATCTACTAAAAAACTAGACAATGTAGGTGAATTGGACAAATTCCTAGAAACATGCAAACCAGCTACACTGACCCTCAAAGAAATAGAAAGTATGCAAGGGAAGTTCAACACAAGAAAATCAATTAGTGTAATAAACCACATTGATAAATTGAAGAAGAAATATCATATGACCCTCTAGATTGATGCAGAAAAGGCATTTGACAAAATGCAGCAACCCATTTTTCCCCTACACCCCCACTGAGATGGCTCCCTTCTCTGTCTGCTTATTGTTTCCACTTGCTTTTTTTTGTGGTTTTTGTCTGCTCACTGTGTCTGCTTGTTGTATCTTCTCATTGTGTCTGCTCATTGTGTGCTTGTCTTCTTTAAGAGGCACTGGGAACCAAACCTGGAGCCTTCCATGTGGGAGGCAGGTGCCCAACTGCCCAACAGTAAGACTTTCTTGACAAAAACACTCCAAAAAATAGGAATAGAAGGAATTTTTGTCAATATAGTAAAGTGCATATATGAAAAAACCTACAGCTAGCATTGTACTCAATTGTGAAAGACTGAAAGCTTTCCTGCTGAGATCAAGAACAAGATAAGGAAGCCCACTGTCATGATTGTTATTCAATATCATGCTAGAAGTTCTAGCTATAGCAATTAGGCTAGATAAAGAAATAAAAGGCATCCAAATAGGATAGGAAGTAGTAACACTTTCACGATTCATTGATATGATCCTCTATCTAGAAAAGCCTGAAAAATTCACAACAAAGCTACTAGAATTAATATAAGAGCTCAGCAAAGTGGCAGGATATAAGATTAATATACAAAAATCAATAACATTTCTATACATTATTGATCTGCAATCTGAGGAAGAAATCAGAAAAAGAATTCTGTTATAATAGCAAATAAAACAAGCAAATATTTAGCAATAAACTTAACCAAGGACATACAGGACCTGTATTTAGAAAACTGCAAAACATTGCTGAAAGATACTGAAGAAGACTTAAATAAATGGGAGGACATTCCATGCTCATGGATAAGACTAAATATCACTGAGATTCACAATTCTACCCAAACTGATTTACAGATTCAATGCAATCAATAAAAATCCCAACAGGTTTTTTTGCAGAAATAGAAAAGCCAATTATCAAATTTGTTTGGAAAGGTAAAGGAACCCAAATGTCCAAAAATGTCTTAAAAAAGAAGAATGAAATTGGAGGATTCTCCCTTCCTGACTTTAAAACATATTACTTAGCTACTGTGATAGTTAAAAAAAAAAAAAAAAAAAAGCATGGTATGGACAGATTGAACAATGGCACCAAATCAAGAACTCAGAAATAGACCCTCACATCTACTGTCAAGTGATTTTTGACAAGGCGTTAAGCCTACTGAACTGGCCCAGAACAGTCTATTCAACAAATGGTGCTGGAAGAATTGAAATAGCCGTATCCAAAATAAAGAAAGAAGACCCCTATCTCACACATTATATGAAAATTAACTCAAAATGAATCAAGGACCTAAATATAAAAGTGACAGCCATAACATTGTTAGAAGAAAATGTAGGACAAAATCTTCAAGATCTTGTAGTAGGTGGTAGATTCTTAAACCTTACTCTCTTACTCTCATAGTATGAGCAACAAAAGAAAAAAATAAATGAGACCTCCTCAAAATTAAACACTTTTGCACTTCAGAGAACTTTGTCAAAAGTATGAAAAGGCAGCCGACTCAATGGGAAGAAATATTTGGCAATCACATATTTAATAAGGGTTTAATATCCATGATATATAAAGAGATCATAGAATGCAACAATAAAAAGAAAAACTATCTGATTTAAAAATGGGCAAAAGACTTGAAAAGACAATTGTCCAAAGAAGAAAAACAAATGACAAAGAAACATGAAAAAATGTTCAGCATCAGTAGCCATTAAGGAAATGCAAGTAAAAACTACAATGATATATCATTTCACACCTATTAGACTGGCTGCTATTAAAAAGTCAGAAACCTGTAAATGTTGGAGAGCAGGTGGAGAGATAGGAACACTTATTCACTGTTGATGAGAATGTAGAATAGTACAGCCACTGTGTAGGACTGTCTGGTAGTTTCTAAGGAAGTTGAGTATAGACTTGCCATGGGACCAAAGCAATACTATGGCTAGATATATACCTAGAAGAACTGAGAGTAGTGACACAGATATCTGCATACTGATATTTATAACAGCATTGTTCATGAAAGCCAAAAGTTGGAAACAACCCAGGTGCCCATCAACTGAATGGATAAACAAATTGTGGTATATACACATGATGGAATATTATGCAGCAGTAAGAATAAATGAAATCATGAAGCATATGAAAACAAGGATGCACCTGGAGGACATTATCTGAGTAAAACAAGTAAGACACTAAAGGACAAATACTACGTGTTTGTGCTATTATGAACTAAACATATTGTGTAAAATCATGTTGTTAATAATTAAAATATAGGGCATCAGAAAATAGAAGGTAGATAGAGAATGGCAAGCTGAGTGTTAATCTGTGCAGAATTGGTTAATAATTTGTTTGTATATTTTCGGAAATGAATGGAAATAGTGAGAGCACATCATGGTGTTTGTGACTACCAGAGCTATTATATGGGTATGACAGTTGAAAGGGAAAGTAGAAGTGCTATATATTACCAGAAGGAATGGTGAAAAATGTAGCAAGGGACTGTATAACATAGTGAAATCTCATGTAAAGTGTGATTATGGCTGATATTGAATATATTAGACTGTTTTCACAAAATATAAGTACAAATAAACTAGAGAGAAAAAAACAGAATAGCAGCTATGTACAGCAGGAGAAGCATAGAGAGATTGAGAGGTGATGAGTTTTGTCCGTTTGATTGGTTGGTTGTTGTTTATTATTAGTATTATTACTGGAATAGTGAAAATGCTCTAAAAATAACTGAAGAGATGAATGTGCAACTATGTGATTATACCAAATATCATTGATTGTACACTTTGGATAGATCTATGCTTTATTAATATATATCAATAAAAATGATTTGTTAAAAAAATTATGTGAATTCATTGCGATGTTGTTATGTACATATGGGATGATAGGTCATTTTCCCCTAAATAATAACTTTCATTTTTTTATTTTTATTTTTTTGGGTTACCAGGGCCAGGGATTGAACCCTGAACTTTGTATGTGGGAAGCTGGTGCTCAAGCACTGAACCACAGTGGCTCCCCAGAGTTGGTTTCTTCATTCGTTTGCTGTTTGTTTCTTTTGTTGTTGTTGTTTTTAGGAGTACTGGGGAATAAACCTGGTACCTCACATGTGAGAGGCAGGTGCTCAACTGCTTGAGCCACATTCATTCCTTATTTTTTGGCATCAGAAGCACATGTATCTCAAAAATATTCATAATCCAAGTGAAAGTCAGAGACTTGATAAGATTTTTAGAATAAAAACCAATATTTTTAAAAAATATATTCAAGTCTTCAATGGATTTAAGATTCTACCAATCTCATTAGTAGTGAAATACCCAAAATCACAATAAAAATTTTACGTAATTATTTTACTAAAATTTTGTGTTGGGGGAAACAGGTGTGACTCAATTAATTGGGCTCTCATCTACCATCTGGGAGGCCCTGGGTTCATGTCTCAGGGCCTCCTTGTGAAGGCAAGCTGGCCCATGCCCGTGGAGAGCTGATGGCCCACGCTCATGGAGAGCTGGCATGCAGCAAGATGGCTCAACAAAGGGAGACAAGCAGACACAGAAGAACACACAGCAAATGAACAAAGAAAATTTTTGTTGCATTTTTTGTAATTTTAGTTTTTTGTGAAATGGCAGTTTCTCATGTGATCATGACCTTAAATATTAGTTTACGAATTTGGAAAATATTGTTTAATAATTACCTCTACTTTTTCATAAAACATATAGATAAATAATATCTGATAAATTTCTATTTTGATTCAAGTTTTGTGTTACAATAACTGAATTTCTTCACTTTCACTTTTGACTCAGAGAATCCATTGTATGGCATATGTTTATCAACTCTAGGGAATCTGATTTATAGGGTCAGGATTTTCAAGCCTTGATGTCAAGAGGAACTTATTAAGGATCAGGTACTGTTTTAGGTATTGAGGCATACAGAGATGTCTAGAAATTGGACCTACTATGAAGGGTCATCTCATCTGATGAGAAAGGTAGCCATGAACACAACTAACAGCATAATTACATCAGGTGGTGCATCCTAATATTGAGCAATAAACAAAGAAATTTGGGGACAAATAGACAAATAAAATTAATTCTAAGAGAAGCCATTGTTTGAAAGTCAACTGACAAAGCAAAATGAATTAACCAGTATAGTCTAACTCTGGTCGTATGTTTCGCACATAGCAGGTACTCGACTGTTGGACTAAAAAGTCAGTACCACTTTTGTGCCATCTTGCTAAGAGGTTGTGATGGAAAAGGCTGCTTTTATTGTCTTAGAGATACATGCCTGGAAGCCTTAGTTTTACTCAGGGGACTGAATTTTAAAACAGTAATTTTAAATATCATTGAGGGTAATTTCCTTTTAAGCTTAATTTTTTTTCAAGAAGTGTTTGCCTTACATTGTCCATCAACAGATTAGGAAGCTCTAGATATGGTAATTATTTGCAAGGAACTAGAAAAAACACATGCCTCCAAATATTTTATTTTTATTATGTAAAATTTTACAGTTGGAGGTTAATTTCTTTGTTAAGCTATCAACTCCTTTTGAAGGCATATGTCCCTGGGAAATGTCACCCATCATGCTGTTATCAGTTACAACTCGTGAGTGTGTGTCAATCAGATCTTTTTAAGCATTACAGAGTGTTTAGTAAGAACTCGGTGAGATTTATCTAGGGATATTACCAAACACGAGGACACTTGGGCAAGTGGCGAAACTTAAGAGACTCAGAACAGGGTTGGAGGGCTTTAGAAGAGGAAATGGGAGCCATGTTTGCCCAAGTTCACAATGCTTACCTAGGAGTAG